>NC_045441.1:40716945-40727962 GCF_002776525.5 Piliocolobus tephrosceles
GAAAGAAAGAAAGAAAGAAAGAAAGAAAGAAAGAAAGAAAGAAAGAAAGAAAGAAAGAAAGAAAGAAAGAAAGAAGGAAGGAAGGAAAGAAAGAGAGAGAAAGAGAAAGAGGAAGGAAGGAAGGAAGGAAGGAAGGGAGGGAGGGGGGGAGGGAAAGGAAGGAAGGAAGGAGAGAGGGAGGAAGAAGAAGAAAGAAAAAGCAAAATAAAATAAAAGAAAGAAAAGGTAAGAAAGTGAGTCACCAGTCTGAGGTTTAGAATAAAATGGGGGTGACTGGGGACAAATGCATAGAGGCGTAGATTTGGGAGATATTTGAGGCATAAGAGGAATCAATAGCTTGGTATATTTTGTGTATGCTACATTGACATTGAGAGATGAAACATATGCTTCTGGCTTGTCATGTTTTACTAAAACAGAGGTACTGAAGGAATCAAAGGTTGTAATAGCAGGAATAATATAATTATAGATGGTTCTCAAAAATAGGAATAAATTAAGTTATCTTGGGAGAGTTGCCATCATACTGATTTTAGAATTGTGACCCAAAATATATATTTGAAAGTTACTCACAATAAAACGGGAAGATATAAAAACATATTTTGAGTTATGGGTAAAGCTTGAGTCAAGTGATAAAAAGTTTTAAAATGTAATACTAAGTAATTGATTGTGGTATATCTTGATCAAAGGGGATATATTTTCAGAAGTATCTCAGATAAGTATGTTCATGGTGAGAGGGAGGGGTCCCTTGTAGATGTGTCAACTATCCAAAGGGTTTAATATGTCTTTTTGTGGTTGGTGTAGAAACATCCTGGGCATATGATAGGGTTATGTCTCTTTTAGATAAGCAAACATAACATGGATAGATTTGGACACAGTTATAGCAGTCTGGGATGACGAATCTGCCTCCTTTAGAACAATGCTTTTCCATATCAGCATTGCTGATATTTTAGGTTGGATAATGGAATGGGAGTAGTCTTTGCATAATAGGATGTTTAGCAACATCCCTGGCCTGCGCTCACTAGATGCAAGTAGCATCTCCCAGTTGTGACAGCCAGAAATGTCTCCCTACATTGCTGTAACCCTGTGGGGTAACATTACATTGAATTGAGAAACACTGTTAAGGGTAGGTGATTTTTTTAAACTTGGAAGGCTAAATAATTAAGTATGGATTTTACAATGTATATCAAAACCATGCTAATAATGTCACTGTATATTGTTTATTTGGTTCGTAAATGTTCATTTTTTTTTCAAGAATCTTAATACAAGGTAACTTTCTAGGGGTAATAAAAATGTCCTATATTTTGTGTGGGTTGTACATTACATTTATCAAAAACTTTCTATTGAAATAGGCCCTTTTGATCTGTGCATTTTAATGTAAGCAATTATACTTATTTTTTTTTAAAAAAAACAACATTTTCTTAAAGTTTAAGGGAAATGTAGAAGTTAGACTTTCATTTTAAGCAGCGAAGTATAAGACAATTTCCTTAAGTGCATTATTATACTGTGGTTTGACACAATGTCATTTACTGTATTTCTAAATTTAGTGTAGTGTATTTACAAAAGTTGTTTAAATGCTTTTGAAGATTACTTTTTGTTAAGTATGGGAATTCTCCCTGTAAGACATGTGAAAACACTAAGAACATAAAAATTCAGAAATACAGTTCAATATATTAAAAGAAATTTAATTAACTCGGTTTTACAAGGGTTTAAAGGGAATTTAATCTGTTCAACCTAGGTTAATTGAACCTCACTGCAATCGCAAGTAAAGGTGCTATTTTTTCTTTATTCCTCAGATTGAAACAATGTATCATTAATTTCAAAATTTGAACTTTAAGGCTAAAGGAGCCCATATTTTTAAATTTTTAACTTTAATAAATTGAAAATTAATGTAAAATATCGTAATTCTAAATAATCCTTTCTTTTTGCATGAAAAGTTTGTCAAGGATGAAACCACTCGAAACTCTGAAAAAAAAGAGGCAAAGAACATTCAAGGAGACTGAACAGAAGATGCCAAAAACGTGGTAAGAAAACCGTGAGCACAGAGTAGCAGAACCCATAGAGCAGAAGTGTTTGGAAGAGGAGGTGGTGGTCCACAGCTTTTAATGGGAGTGATCCAAGGAAAGAGAGGAATAGGTCAGTTGGGTCTTACCATGCTGCCATTGCTATAGTCGTTCTAGTGGACCATATTCCAAATGAGAAAATAAATACTTGCACAGATGGAGTAAATAAGTTTCCATACTATTTATAGACATTTTCTACCTATCTGTCTAACTAATTCATGTATGTACTGTGTGTTTTTATGTGCATATTTATGTATGCATTTACATAACTTTCAGCTATCTTCTATCTAGTATGAATGCGAATTACCAAAAATAAATACAAATATGGAGGAAAAAATCAAGCCTCTTAAGTTGCCTATCTCAGCGAAGTAGTTCTCAAAACTTTTGGTTAGAATAACTTGTATCAAATTCAGTCCTCACATATGAATGACTGTGTGAAAAGCTGAGCACATTATTTAAACTCTTCGTAGCCCAACTTCTCGAATCATTCAATGGAAATAACTCAAGATGACTTGAAGACTGAGTGAGAGAATTCATGTAAAACGTTCAGGGTAGAACGCTCAGTGTTCTCCACCTGTGCTGCACAATCACTCAAGAACCTAAAATGTAGACTCAAAGGCCCACTCCTGACTTTGATATTGTTGGTCTCAGGGGAGACCTAGACATATATTTAATGCTTTTTGTTTCTGTTTTTAAATTTTCTCCAGATATTTCTTATGCAGTTAGTAGAGAAATCTTAATAGGAAAACTAGTACATAGTTCATTTTCAGTAAGTGGCAGCTATCATCACTGTCATCACAATCATCAATTGTAATAAATGACTTTGGCTGGCGCGGTGGCTCACGCCTGTAATCCCAGAACTTTGGGAGGCTGAGGCAGGCGGATCACAAGGTCAGGAGATCGAGACCATCCTGGCTAACACAATGAAACCCCGTCTCTACTAAAAATACAAAAAATTAGCCGGGCGTGGTGGCGGGCGCCTGTAGTCCCAGCCACTCGGGAGGCTGAGGCAGGAGAATGGCATGAACCCGGGAGGCGGAGCTTGCAGTAAGGCGAGATTGCACCACTGCAGTCCAGCCTGGAGGACAGAGGAGACTCCGTCTCAATAAATAAATAAAATAAATAAATAAATAAATAAATAAATAAATAAATAAAAGATTTCTTCAATGAATTTTCATAGCTAAAGAAATTACGTTGACATTGGCAACTGAAGGTTGCCTGAAGGTAAATAGAAAATAATACAAATCAACCATTAATTTTTAAAGCTATTATAAACTTCTTACTACAAATCTGCATTTATCTATGGCAGAGTTACTGTAAGGATTAGCGTCATATCATTATTTCGTTTTGGCAGAGAATATATAAATTGTGTCTTTCAGCTGAATCATTGTAATCAGAATTTAAATTCATATAGTTTTAATTAAATTCAACTTTTTATAAAATTATTACATTTGATGAATGAACTATTAGAAGACACCTCAAAATATCAATTATTTAAAAATGGACCTAGTCATTAAAAAAAAGTTTTATTTAATAAAAAAAGACATAGCATAGTTCCATACAATTTAATAGCAAATTATGTGTTACATATTCTCAACTGGAAAGAATGTGTGGTATTATAGCTGTGTTGTAACTACTGCTCATGAGTCAGGGATATGTGCAGAAGACCAGGAATACAGTCTTTTGTGGTCACCAGCAAAATAATAAAATGTGTTCCCAAGTATATAAATTATTAATCATTTTTGAATTATCATTGCCCTTAAGTCTTTCAAATTTGTTGAACATTCTCACATTTTATAAATCCTTGAAACTTCATTTGCAAAGTGTGGCATTTTGGATAAACAGCCTGAAGCACATACTCTGGGACCATGCAGATGACGCACTCATCCTGACCGCTCTCTTCCGCTGATGAGGACACTTGACATTTCATCAACGAGGCGTTTGAGGACCAGGTATATGCTCACTGGAAACCTAAGGGCCATCAGATGCGGAGGAAGCCACTTGCAATTGATTGGTCTCGCTAAACAACTTCCCTTTTAGGCTTCTGACATGATCTGTGATCTTCTGACATTTTGTGTTGCTTCCTTAATTTCAGTTTTGTTTTGTTGTGACCAGAAAAGTAACTTTCTTGGAAGTCTGACACAAGTTAAATTTCTCAATACAACTTAGCGTTTCAGCTAGAATGTTACTGAAAGTCGTTAGTATTTGAGAGAAATACAGTGTAAATATTTAGTTATAAGGAGAAAACATCTTAATAGCTTAGGAGTAGCTTTAGTAGATATTGAAAAACCTTGCCGCACACCTCTTGTTAATATTTGGGATATGGTGGAGGAAGTCCAACACATTTCTCAGGCTACCCATTGGAGGTAGGGCCACTGCACATGCTACCTAGTGACTTTTGGCCAGCAACTTTCTTATCCTCTGTATTTCACTCACTGGTTAATTGATGTATATCTTGCATATTTTTAACTTATGTCTCTTTATTCATTAGGGTATTTCCATTGAAAAATTAAAAGGGACATGTTTTAAAATGAGAGAGGATATATCACTTCATTTTAAATTTAAATTACCATTAAAATAAGAAGAAGTGCTGTATTCTGGGTGCTAAGAAGATGCATGAACAAATTTAGCTAAGAAGGTCTTTTAATGCAGCATGCTGGGCTACCTCCCTTCACTGGGTCAGGTTGTTTCTACATGATCATTACAGAATAATGCCTTTATGCGGGTATATATTAAATGAAACTGAAAATTAGGGGGATTTATGTGTCTTCAGAATGCACCAAAAGCCCCTTGAATTTGCTGAAATCCGGACCTTATTAGACACTGACTTATTTTATTTTACATAAAAACAAAGAAAGAAAAAAAGTATGCCTCCATTTTGTCAGAAGAAGCCCATTTTGTGCAGATAGTTTGGGATACTCTATATCAGAAGAGGAGATGAAAACATGTGTTAAAATAATTAATTCAGGGTCCAGGGCACAGGAACCATTAGACTGAGGAGGGTCCTGTGCCCTGGATTCCATGTAAGCAAACCAAAACCCAACTCAGTGTAAATGGTCATAGTGTGGGATATTGAAATATAAACTTAACCAATTTGAAGCCACCAACTAACCTCTAGCTAGGAACCTTTCATTGGAATGATCCAAATAAGGCTACTGTTCCACTCTAACCAGTTATGTTTTCTTTGTCTTGCTACTGTGTTCACTTTATGTATACTTCCCTTTCCAAGGAGCCCCAAACAACTTGTGGTCTGGAGCTGCCTAATTCATGAATTGCTGTCTGCTCAAATGAACTCTTTAAAATTTTAATGTGTCTACATTATCTTTAAACATAAATCATCCTTCTACTTTTGCCTTCCCTCTAAGGTGGTTGAGATCTAAGCTTTGTAAATGAACATTATATATCAGACAAGACCCAATTTTCTCACATACCTTTACTTCCGACTTCTTTATTTCATCTTTAGAGTAACTGCCTTTTTAATGTTTTCTTATTTTAAATTGACTTAAATAATTTAGCACATTTTAAAAGTTAGATGGTTTTTTTTTAAGTTATGTGATTTAAGGAAAATGTTACTGCAATTCTAAAAAATATAAGGTGGTTATGTACTTGCAACAAGTTTTAATGATTTTTTTCAATTAAAGATTGTAAATCACTTCTTCTGAGAGAGGCATTTTGTTCTTACCAAGAATTTTTTCTCACTCTGCTTTTCTGAGTATTATAGCGTTATGACTGCAGAAGCTAAGTTGTTTTGACTTAGCTTTATGATCTTAAGAAAATCACTTAACCTTAATTCTGTTACATTAGTTTATCTTCTAAAAAATGGATTTAAAAAAGTAGCTTCCTTCTAGTTTTGCTATGAAGTCTAATGAAACTGATGAACAACAAGCTTGAAGGACAATAAGCCTTAGCTATTCTTTTAGCAGCATGATGATAGGATCTGTTAGATTTCTTTATGCAGAATGTCATCATTTAAAGTTCTCGTATCAAATGGAAGAGACATTATTCCCACACCTTTTCTCCCAGAACAACATTTATTAGTACTCTCAGTTTTCTTACTTGGATTTTCAAATTCCAGTGAGAATAAAATAGGTCACATTTGTGTTACTCTTGTCCTACATTGATCTACAGAATCTTCAAAGAAACCCCATTAACTGCTCTGAAAATGTATCTCCATCTATCCCCATTTTAGTAAACACGCAGATGTCCCTTCGGTGGGTGCCCTGGAACAAGGTCTAAAAGTCAGTTTCTAGTCCAGGTGAGGAGTGAAGCAGTAAACAAGGCCAGTGAGGCCCGTTCTCATGGAGCTTGCCTTCTGGTAGGAGGCAGAGAGTACATTAGTGAATAAATACATCTAAACATGTCAGCTAGTGGTGTGTGCGAAGTATATAGTTAAGGCAAGGAGATGGAGAGCTTCTGGGGCAAAACTGCTGTGGGCAGGGCCATTAGGCCTTCCCACTATTGCCATCTTTCTCCTAAGCCACAGCATCTTGCTTTTTTAGATTTTTCAGTAGTCAGGGGGAGACCAATCAGGCTCTGAGTCTCTCAGGTACCACAAGACATTCATCTAGTTCTGGTTCCTTTAGGGAAACTTTCTCTAGGTTTGAAGTGAGGAAGAAGTATTGCATTCCTGCCCTAGATCTCATGATTGGGAAGCTCACCACACATGACTTAATTCCTGCTTAAAATTACCTCCAGTCTTCAGTGTCCCTGACAGGAACTAAGAGATGAGATGTTGTGCTTTTTGGTATTGTCCAGCATGGCAGTCTCACAGCTCCTTTTGCTCAGTGATCTCTACCAATAATCTTAGAAATTCAGTAAAAATGGAGGGAGAAATTTCTGAGTGCCATTTTTACCCCTGTTGCGTGGGAATTGGCTGCCCTTTTAGACCAAGTCACCCCAGCGCAAGGATGGATCATTGATGGGAGCTCTGTATTTTCACTGATCCTGGGAAACTGCAGACAGAAAGAGAATATTTTTTTTTGTCATGCAAAAATAATCAACTTCCTCAATATCAGAGTCTGGGTCCAATACACTGTGTAGTTCATAGAAGAGGCTCATTACAGCTTAAAGGTTCTTTCCCAAGGAAAAGTTTGTTTGACTACCTTACTGAAGCTAGAAATGAAACAATGCCAATTTCTCACGTGTATCTTAGTTATTCTAGATGTATACATGAATTTCATATTACATACTTCTGCTATATTTAATTCCCTTATTCCAAATGACTCATATAATCTTTATAAAGAGTCTCTAGAGAAAGAGTACAAGACTCTTTCTGCTTTAGAGAGGTGTCTTGTTATAGGTGGCAATAACAAATATTTCAGGTAAGCAGAGTCCTAGTAAAAAGGGGTGTATTTTACATGTAATGCATTTAAAAAAACAAGTATCTGGAAATTCCTGGGAGCTAAAGAATGTTATCCAAACATGTAATAGCATCTCTATAAGTACTGTATCCCTGATCCCCCTTTATAGGGGCTGAGCAAGTGGAAGGAAGCCAGCCCCAGGCAGAACAGGCACTTCAGAAATTTAAGCAAATGAACATCTCTACCTTTATGCCACATTGGCTGAAGCTAAAATTTGTCCCCAAGAGTTATGGCCACCAAAAGATGTTCAAAACATAACATGGCCTACATTTTAAAGGGAAATCAATGGGAAAACACCACAAGCATAAGGTGAGAATGAGAAAGGATCCTTTAAGATAAACAAACAAATAAAACAATGAATTTTACTGCTGGAAAATACAACTTCTGTAAGCTTACAGTGGTGTAGACACTAAACCTAAATAGAGACAAGATCATGGAGAAAGGTATACATAAAAGGAGTTTGTCTTTGCAAATTTGACAGTGGAGTTCTGTATCTAATTCTACACGTGTGTATGTTCCAACACCCTGGGTGTTGTCAAACACCTGCTTCTTTATGAGGAGCTAGCAGGCTCTTATTGTGTTCCCCAATAGACAAAGTCTGGCTTCTGTTTTTTTCTCATTTCCTCTGGATGGAACGGTAGGTTCCAAAATTAATCTGTACTATGAGTGTATTAGTCAGGGTTCTCTAGAGGGACAGAACTAATAGGATATGTGTATTAGTTTATTATATATATTATATATAAAAAATACATTATTATATATAATGTATAATAATATATATGTATATATTATATATATAAATATAGAGGAGTTTATTAGTAGTATTAGCTTACACAATCACAATGTCCCACAACAGGCTGCCTGCAAGCTGAGGGGAAAGGAAGCCAGCTTGAGTCCCAAAGGTGAATAACTTGTCCAATGTTTGAGGGCAGGAAGCACGCAGCACTGGAGAAAGATGTAGGCTGAGAGGCTAAGCCAGTCTAGTCTTTTCACGTTCTTCTGTCTGCTTTTTATTCCCACTGCACTGGCAGCTGATTAGATGGTGCCTACCCAGATTGAGGATGGGTCTACCTTTCCCCACCCACTGAGTCAAATGTTAATCTCCTTTGCCAACACCCTTACAGACACACCCAGGAACAGTATTTTGCATCCTTCAATCCAATCAAGTTGACACTCAGTATTAACCATCACAATGGGATTATTCAGAATGTATGCCCTTATGGTTCTGAGTCCCTATACTATTTTTAATGTATCTACATATTTAGTGCAAATTATTCTGCTTGTAAGCTCTTATATTTCTTAATGTTAAATAGCACATGCTATTTACTGAAATTTGGACAATAAGCAACTATTGTAAAGAAAAAATGATATAAAATTCTAACAACATCAACGTTTTGATGTATTTCCTAATGTTATTCTTTCTATGAATATATTTACATAGAAGTAATATATTATAAAGTTGAGATCATGCTTTGTATACAATATTGATTCCTTGTTGGTAAATTACATTATTTCTAATTGTTCAGCTAATATGATAATGCTGCAACAAATATCATTATACGTCAGTCCTGTACACCGGATTACTACTTAGATGTTTTATCTAGCAGTGAGGTCATTAAGACAAAACTATAACAATTTTATTACTTTTTATAGATATTGCCAGAAAACATTTCAAAGACAAAGGGTTGTGTGAGAAGACACAATTCTGTTTTAAACTAATCACTTCTAGAACTTCACATCTTCCAAGAACAGACTCTGAAGGTCCAACACACTGCTCCAGGGGCTTTCTTATTTTGCAGGGAGACTGGAACTCCAAAAAGAAAATAAAACTACATTCTAATAATCAGAAACTGTCAGGAAGGAAAAGAACACTATTTTATAATGCATCATGAAATAAATGAGTTTTCATAAGTGAATAGACATCCATTTACCCTTTCATTCCAAGGATCGTGGATGAAGCAAGGCTGAGCTTCTGCACTTCTCAATGCCTTTGTTAATATATGCAGGGAGGCACCAACTCCTTGGATATTTTTAGGCAGGCACATTGTTGGCAGGATTCTATGCCTGACATGGTTGAGGACTGATTACAGCAGTCAAAAATGATTAACTAAAGGAAAATTTTGTAAGTTTCCTCCCTCAATGATTCTATACAATCATGAAGTGATATTAGAAAATTCATACAAATTTGTATTTTTCACCTATCATAGTTGGGCCTAATAACATCTCAAACCTCCTCTATTTCTCTTGCCTTCAGATTTCCTCTGGGTCTCAAGATTTTAACAGAGGCCATGCCTTGCCTGCGGTCCACTTTGCATTCATTCCTCCTTTTCCTCCTCTGTTTCTGGGCAGAGTCATCAAGGGATAATTTTATAGCACTCTCTTTATTTCAGTTGGCTCTCTAGTCCATCAAATAGTTTTCTACTAATGGAATATTATTTTTGCTTCTTTTTTTATACTTAGCAAAATTTCTGGGTTTTTTTGGTATTAATTTACTTTTTCTTTTCTTTTTCAGTCTCACCTTCTAGATGCTCTCTGGAATCAAGGTCTTCGTCAACTATTCTCAAAGTCTAATACACAAAAATAGTCAATTCATAATTGACACAATAAATCTTTACTTGATGAAACACTGCATTAGCAAACTCTGTATCATTGATATGGTTATTTTGACAAGCTATAATTTTATATTACTGACATTTTAAATTTGTCGTAATGTTACCCACTAATTTTAAATAACTGAATCAATACAGAGCAGAAAGTAAAAAGTAACACAATGTAGAAATAATCTCACCATCAGAAATGAATATCATTACCGTTTGGTGAATAACTTTCCATAAATCTTTTATTACAATGATTTGGATAAATGTTCAGAGAAATCAGAAAACTCTTCAAATAAACAAGTTGACAGATATATTGGTTATATATAAAGAAATCTCACCAAATATTTATTTTATTTTTATTTTATTTTATTTATTTATTTTTTGAGACGGAGTCTCTCTCTGTCACCCAGATTGGAGTGCAATGGCGTGATCTAGGCTCACTGCAAACTCTGCCTCCTGGGTTCACACCATTCTCTTGCCTCAGCCTCCCGAGTAGCTGGTACCACAGGCGCAACGCCACTGCGCCTGGCTAATTCTTTGTATTTGTAGTAGAGATGGGGTTTCACTATGTTAGCCAGGATGGTCTCGATCTCCTGACCTTGTGATCCACCTGCCTCAGCCTCCCAAAGTGCTGGGACTACAGGCGTGAGCCACCACACCCAGCCATTTTATTTTATTTATTATTTGTTTATTTTTTTGAGACAGAGTCTTGCTCTGTCACCTAGGCTGGAGTGCAGTGGCACAATCTCTGCTCACTGTAACCTTCACCTCCTGGGTTCAAGTGATTCTCCTGCCTCAGACTTCTGAGTAGCTGGAATTACAGGTGCCTGTCACTAGGCCCAGCTAATTTTTATATTTTTAGTAGAGACAAGGTTTTGTCATGTTGGCCAGGATGGTCTCGAACTCCTGACCTCAGGTGATCCACCCACCTCAGCCTCCCAAAGTGCTGGGATTATAGGCGTGAACTACTGCTCCTGGCCACAAATATTTATTTTATTTTATT
>NC_045441.1:40728362-40736556 GCF_002776525.5 Piliocolobus tephrosceles
TTTTTAATGATTGCCATTCTAACTGGTGTGAGATGGTATCTCATTGTGGTTTTGATTTGCATTTCTCTGATGGCGAGTGATGATGAGTATTTTTTCATGTGTCTGTTGGCTGTATGAATGTCTTCTTTTTAGAAATGTCTGTTCATATCCTTTGCATTTATTTTAAATATAATCTAGTGCTATGGACTGAATTTATGTGTTAAAGCCCTAATCACCAATATAACTACATTTAGAGAATGGAGGTTTTAGGAGGTAATTGAGTTAGGGTAGGGTTTTATAGAATTGATAGATCTCTGTCCATGCACACACACTGAGGAAAGGCCATGTGCAGATACACATAAAGGAGGTGTCCATCTGCAAACCAAGAAGAGAGCCTTCACCAAAACCCTTCCAGGCTGGCACCTTGACCTTGAACTTATGGCCTCCAGAATTGTGAGAAAATACATTTTTGTTGTTTATACCACCCCAATTATGGTATTGTGTTATGGTAGCCTGAGCCAAGTAATACATCTGTTAAATTTAATTTAAATTTATTTTAACAGAAGAAGATGAACTGAAATCATATTGAAGGGACTTGGATGACTCCATCAAATGTCTCTTCATCCCAGGGATAACGTTTAAAACGTCATCTAATCTGAACAAAAATATTTGAAAGCAAAAAAAAAAAAAAAAAAAAAAAATGGTCGTGGGGGCGGGGCACCAGTGAGCATACGGAGACTGTATTACTTAAGAAGAAAGGAAGATGTGAATATAGTAGAGACTGGAGGAGTTCACATTTCAAGTTTTGAGGAGACACAGAAAATAGCCAATTGTAGAAAAGAAGAAAAAACTTTAAAGGGAAAGAATAAAAGAAACATATCTGCCTAAAAATAAACCCATCTACCAATCAATTATCTAGATATAGATAGAGGTATATAGAGATGGAGACATAAATATAGATATATATGTAGATATATAGATACATGTAAAGAGAGATATAGACACAGAAAAGAGAAAAAGTGGAGTGATGAAAGGCACCATGGTGAATTGGTTTGTACTCTATTAATGACAAAGGTGAGGGAAGCTGAGACAGTGGCTAATTTTATTTGAAATTCTATTTAGTTGAATTAGACTTAATTACTGGATTTTTTAAAAAGGGAGCATTCATCAGTGTTATACTTCCCGAGTTTTATTATGTTTGGTAATATCTTTGGCTAGGGATAAAATCTGGGTGTCAAACTTAGCTTCAGTATCTGGCTGGGTCTTCTGATACGAGGTATTACCGAGGAGAACTCTGAGCAGGGATTCTGTCTTATATGTAGGCTTCGTTTTAGCTCTAGTTACCTACAGAATTATTTCTACTTCTGTAATTTTAATATTAAATAACTTGGTTATTACTCAGATTAAAAGTAATGTCTTGATCAATATATGTGCTTATTCCACCTATGGATTCAAAACTTTTTCCACACAGTAGGATGGCTATAGTGAAATTTTATTGTATATTTCAGAATAGCTAGAGGAGTGGATATGAAATGTTCCCAACATAAACAAATAATAAATGTTGAGGTGATGGCCCAAATGACCCTGAATTGGTCATTACATATTCTACGCTTGTAACAAAATATCACATGTACCTTATAAATACGTTCAAAAATTATGTATTCATGAAAATGGAAACTAAAACATTAACTATAAAGAAAAACTATTTTAAAAACTTATTCATATCAGGGAAATGATCCTAACCTTGAAGTTTCTGTGACCCACTTCCTGTGCTTTCTGTTTAATCACTGATTTTTCCATCAGGATGGTAATAGCATATTTTAAAAATGGTAAACCATGGTTATATAGTTCTTGAAAATATAAACATTATGAATAAAATAAGTTCTGTCGAAGACCAACCCCAAAGTCTCTTCCTCTCACCTTCTCCCCCCTACCCCTATAAATGACACTATTATCAGTTCCATGTTTATCCTTCCACATCTCCTCTTATTTATTTTCAATGCATACATGCAAATATGTAGAATTTTTGATTTCTATTTTCTTACATTTGAAAAGTCCTGTCATCTTTATGAGACTTTCTTTACACATGTTGGTGAGGTAAGAGGACTCGTTTTTTGGTCCCAACCCTCCTGACCAAAACAGGAACTGGTCCAGACAGGATGAAGTGAAGACACCAGTAGGAACCAGCAGATGAGAGGAAGGTGAGCCCTGGCTGCTCTCATTGCTCCCACCAGCTCCATGACACTTTAAAAGTGCCATGGCAATGACCCGGAAATAACCACCTGTTTCCATGTCAATAATCTGGAAGTTACTGCCCATTTCCTAGAAAGTTCTGAATAACCCAGCCCCCTCAATTTGCATTAACCCACCCCTTAATTTGCATGTAGTTGTAAGTGGGTATAAATACAGATGCCAAGAGCATTTTTTTTTTTTTTTTTTTTTGAGGCAGAGTCTCACTCTGTTGCCCAGGCTAGAGTGCAACGGCATGATCTCAGCTCACTGCAACACCTGCCTCCCAGGTTCAAGTGATTTTCCTGCCTCAGCCTCCTGAGTAGCTGGGATTACAGGCGCCCACCACCATGCCCAACAAAAGTTAGTCAGGCTGGTCTGGAACTCCTGATCTCGTGATCTGCCCACCTCAGCCTCCCAAAGTGCTGGGATTACAGGCGTGAGCCACTGTGCATGGCCGAACACGTATGTTGTTAATTCTGGGTGCAATGCTTGTAAGTCAGCCCTGCTTCACAAGGAGTGGCACCTTCAATAAAAGATTGTTGTCTACCACCTCTTGTTTGCCCTTGAAATCTTCCCTGGGTGAATCCAAGAACCTTCCCAAGTTAAGCCTCAATCTGGGGGCTTGCCTGTCCTACATCCTTAGTACAAGCATATCTAACTGCAGCTTTTGAACTGCTATATAGTATGATATATCAGTTTATTTACATAGCACTTTTCAGTCTTTGTTATAACAATACTTAATAAGCATGTAAATAGGTGGGGATTATGACAAAAACACACTTCTCAAATTACTGTGCTATAGAAACTTTAAATTTCAATACATTTCCAAAAGTATATCCAAAGGGCAACTAACAAATTTTATCACTGCCACAAGACAACTTTGTAACAAATAATTTTACAGGTTGGGTGCTGTGACTCATGCCCATAATCCCAGCACTCTGGGAGGCTAATGAAGGAGGAATGTTTAGGCCAGGAGTTGGAGACTAGCTTGGGCAACATAATGAGACCCTGTCTCTACAAAAAAACAAAACAAACTTATTTTCCAAACACGATATGATGGAATGTTTCAATATTTGCCATGAATGTTTCCGAGGGCTGCCACAGCGAAGTGCCACATACTGGGTGGCTTAAAACAACAGTTGTTATACTCTCTCAGTTCTGGAAGCTAGAATTTGAAAATTAAGGCTTCCTTTGGCCCCCACGATAACTCACTGCAGCTCCTGAGAGTGACTGGCCCTTGAGCGCCATCGCAGCTTCTCCATCCAAACCTTCACTCAGGATTCCAATCTGGAGCCCAGTGTCACAGCCCTCCCTTCTAGGCCCACAATGGAGCACATCCCTGCAGGACACAGAGTCAGGCACCTGTCTTACCCCAGTCCTCCTTTCCATGCTTTCAGTTGTCATGATTGTCCACTTACTCTTTCTGAACTACCAGGTTCTCTTTCTATTTCTTTTTGTTTGTTTGTTTGTTTTTTTAGAGGGAGTCCTCTTTCTGTTGCCCAGACTGGAGTGCAGTGGTGCGATCTCCACTCTCCTGCCTCAGCCTCCAGAGCAGCTGCGAACTACAGGCGCCCGCCACCACGCCCGGCTAATTTTTAGTATTTTTTTTCGGTAGAGAAGGGGTTTCACCGTGCTAGCCAGAATCGTCCCTATCTCCTGACCTCATGATCCGCCTGCCTCGGCCTCCCAAAGTGCTGGGATCACAGGCATGAGGCACGGCACCCGGCCTTTTTTTTTTTTTTTTTTTTTTAATCTGTGGTATATGCTTTTCAGAAATAACATCTATTGCCAGACGCAGTGGTCAGCACTTTGGGAGGCGGAGGCAGGTGGATCACATGAACACTTGAAGTCAGGAGTTCGAGACCAGCCTGGCCAACATGGCGAAACCCTGTCTCTACTACAAATACAAAAATTAGCTGGGTGTGGTGGTGGGCACCTGTAATCCCAGCTACTCGGGATGCCAAGGCAGGAGAATCGCTTGAACCGGGGAGGCTGAGGTTGCAGTGAGCCGAGATTGTGCCACTGCACTGCACTCCAGTCTGAGTGCAGACTCCATCTCGAAAAAAAAAAAAAAAGAAAAAGAAGTAACATCTATTATGTCTATGGCATTTTTTTTTGATGGGGGGATTGTGGGCTTTGTTTAGTCTACTCTTTGTTTCCAATTGATTCTGAAGTTTTGAAATTATGCTACTTGCTTCTCAGTCATTCTTATTTCCCCAATTTCCTTTTTAATCTAATTCAATTGTTTTATCAGGTTTCTTTTATCTTCCAGATTTGTTTTCTTTTAAATATGTATAATCCTAAGCATTTCTATTACTTGATGCACGTGTTAGAATTGTATTTCTCTTCTTCAGATGGCATTTTTTCATCTGCCTCTGACCCTTACATGTTGAATCCTGTTGTTTTTCCTTCTGAGGTATTTTTAATTCTTTTTCATGCCTTTCCATTGTTTTGCTTTTGTTCGATATGGGAAGTTATTTGTTTCGACAGGTGGTCAAGTTTTTCTTAACTTTTCTTATCTTTTTGTGTGAGACCCATTTGCTTTGTGTTTTTCCCAGTTCTCTCTTCCTTCATTGTTCCTTTCCTTCTTTCCTTCTTCCTTTCTTTCATTTCCCTTCCTCTTTTCAGTCTTCTTCTCTCTCTTCTTACACACACATACACACACACATGTACATACACACACACACACACTTCTTTACTGAAATACTTTGTTGCAAACTGCAGGTAACATACCACATAAATTTCAAATATTTCTCAAGGAAACGAAGGTCCTCCTATATAAACACCTATTACTGTCACAGCCAAGATAATAATATTGAGTCAATAATATCACAAATAGTAGTCTATGATTGAATGTCCCAAGTTGTCCCGGAGTGTCTGTCCTCCATAGCTGTCTTCTATGTGATACTGGAATCTGATTAGTGTTCATTCCATGTGTGTGAATGGAGTGGCAATTTAGTCTCTTTTTATGAAGTTTATACTCCACCACCTTTTCTTTTTTGCCTTTCATGACATTGACATTTTAAATGAATCTGGCTAGTTTAGTGTGAAATAGCACACAGTTCAGATTATCGTGTTTTCCAAAGTTTAAATTCATGTTAATCATTTTTAAGAAGAAATTGCAGTATCACTTGTGGATTTTTCCACGGTGTTACAATAAGAGGTGCATGTTATCAGTTTGCTCCCTGATCAGTGATATTGAGGTAATTAAGCACTAGTAATTGGCATAATACATTCAGAATCTGAGCCTCTCTGGCTGACAGCATATTTTCACTCAACGAATCTTGAAGCCTCCCTCTCTCTGTTACTATATGATGTTGTAGATTAGAAACATCCCATTGCATGTGAGAGGAGAGCTTTCTAACTCTATACTTCTATGAGGTGATAATTTTCTTTTTTCTTTTTGAGGCAGAGTCTCACTCTCTCGCCAAGCTGCAGTGCAGTGGCATGATCTTGGCTCACTGCAACCTCCTCCTCTCGGGTTCAAGTGATTCTCCTGCTACAGCTTCCAGAGTAGCTGGGACTACAGGCACCTGCCACCACGCCCAGCTAATATTTTGTATTTTTAGTAGAGATGGGGTTTCACCATGTTGGCCAGGAAGGTCTCGATCTCTTGACCTTGTGATCTGCCCACCTCGGCCTTCCAAAGTGCTGTAATTGCAGGCGTGCCCCACTGCACCTGGCCGAGGTGAGAATTTTCTATGAAAGTAGCTTCTCATAATATGGAAAGGGGAGAATTAGACGTCACTAAATAAAATAAATGAAAACAGTTTGGCATGAGCTGGTGATCACTGAAGTCGGGGGATGGGACCAGGTGACTTGCTGTAACGGTCTCTTACAACCAGGTGCTCATGTTTGTTTCTTTTTAATTCAATGTTTCAATTCGATACGCTACACTCCTTCTGCTTTTAATGTTCAAATTATGCTAAATTTATTGTTTATTCTGTGAAGTGTGCTTTGAAATCAGACTTTATAACTCCACAAAAATATTCTTGGGATCTTATTTGTATCAGATGTACCCAATGTTGTGTTATTCTAGCAAGGAAAAAAGACACTTCAAATCTATTTTCATGGTTTTCAGGACTGTCCTAGAATTCTCCTCATGTAGACCTTTAAAGATTTTTCCTAAATTTGTATTCTTCTTTTTCCTTTATTTATTTATTCATTGCTATTATGGGTGGAGTTCTGTCATTATTATTTTTTTCTGTTACAGCTTTGTATATAAATAATATTGAGTTTTATATGAAGTTAAGCTTTTTAATTTTTATTCATGGTATCACTGATTCTTCTGATTTTCCAGCTATGGGATCTGCAGAGAGTAGTAGACTCACTCCTTTCTAATTGTTTGCTCTCCTCCGATTGATGTGGTTGTATCTCTAAGGCAAACTAAAATAGTGGTGAAGTTGTATGTGTTCTTGCCATGTCCCTGGTGTCCCTTGGAAGAACGCATCTTTCCATTTCATAAGATGACGTCTTTAGGGATATTCCTGTGCTATATTTTAAAGGTCCCATATTCATGGTTTATCATTGGTAGAATCTAAAGAAAGGGAGAGGGCAGAAAATGGAATGCTCATTTTATACTTGTCTTCTCTGTACATGATATTCGATCTGTTCTCTTATTAGTGGATTCTCAATAAAGTTTTTTCTCCTCACATTTTAATTTACTGCATAGACAAATTATTTAAACAATACAATCTTAAAGAAAATCAAACAATGTGTTCTCCCACCAAACTAACTTAATCACCTTAAAAGGATTTTGTTGAAGTCTTACATGTGTAAAATGTACATATCAAAGCATACTGCTCAATGAATTTTTATACTATGAACTCACCCATGTAACCAATGCCCAAAGCATAAGATCTCTATTCTTGTCTCTGACTTCCCAGAGGACATTTTTGGCATACCCTTCACTTACTGATGGTTTTTACCATCTCAGAAAGATAGTCACAGCTCCCACAAATACAGCATAGATTCTGTTGTACATCATATGAATCTTTCTACAATATGTAAATGCTTTTTTGTACATTATATAAATGGAACCATAATTTATTTTGGATGGCCTAGCTTCATTTGCTCAAAAGTATGTTTATTTATTTTATTTTATTTTTTTATTATACTTTAAGTTCTAGGGTACATGTGCATAACGTGCAGGTTACATATGTATACATGTGCCATGTTGGTGTGCTGCACCCATCAACTCGTCAGCACCCATCAATTCATCATTTATATCAGGTATAACTCCCCAATGCAATCCCTCCCCCCTCCCCCCTCCCCATGATAGGCCCCAGTGTGTGATGTTCCCCTTCCCGAGTCCAAGTGAGCTCATTGTTCAGTTCCCACCTATGAGTGAGAACATGCGGTGTTTGGTTTTCTCTTCTTGTGATAGTTTGCTAAGAATGATGGTTTCCAGCTGCATCCATGTCCCTACAAAGGATGCAAACTCATCCTTTTTTATGGCTGCATAGTATTCCATGGTGTATATGTGCCACATTTTCTTAATCCAGTCTGTCACTGATGGACATTTGGGTTGATTCCAAGTCTTTGCTATTGTGAATAGTGCCGCAATAAACATACGTGTGCATGTGTCTTTGTAGTAGCATAATTTATAATCCTTTGGGTATATACCCAGTAGTGGGATGGCTGGGTCATATGGTACATCTAGTTCTAGATCCTTGAGGAATCGCCATACTGTTTTCCATAATGGTTGAACTAGTTTACAATCCCACCAACAGTGTAAAAGTGTTCCTATTTCTCCACATCCTCTCCAACACCTATTGTTTCCTGATTTTTTAATGATTGCCATTCTAACTGGTGTGAGATGGTATCTCATTGTGGTTTTGATTTGCATTTCTCTGATGGCCAGTGATGATGAGCATTTTTTCATGTGTCTGTTGGCTGTATGAATGTCTTCTTTTGAGAAATGTCTGTTCATATCCTTTCCCCACTTTTGGATGGGGTTGTTTGTTTTTTTCTTGTATATTTG
>NC_045441.1:40736656-40752986 GCF_002776525.5 Piliocolobus tephrosceles
TTTCCCCACTTTTGGATGGGGTTGTTTGTTTTTTTCTTGTATATTTGCTTGAGTTCTTTGTAGATTCTGGAAATGAGCCCTTTGTCAGATGAGTAGATTGCAAAAATTTTCTCCCATTCTGTAGGTTGCCTGTTCACTCTGATGGTAGTTTCTTTTGCTGTGCAGAAGCTCTTTAGTTTAATGAGATCCCATTTGTCAATTTTGGCTTTTGCTGCCGTTGCTTTTGGTGTTTTAGACATGAAGTCCTTGCCCATGCCTATGTCCTGAATGGTACTACCTAGATTTTCTTCTAGGGTTTTTATGGTATTAGGTCTAACATTTAAGTCTCTAATCCATCTTGAATTAATCTTCGTATAAGGAGTAAGGAAAGGATCCAGTTTCAGCTTTCTACTTATGGCTAGCCAATTTTCCCAGCACCATTTATTAAATAGGGAATCCTTTCCCCATTTCTTGTTTTTCTCAGGTTTGTCAAATATCAGATGGTTGTAGATGTGTGGCATTATTTCTGAAGGCTCCGTTCTGTTCCATTGGTCTATATCTCTGTTTTGGTACCAGTACCATGCTGTTTTGGTTACTGTAGCCTTGTAGTATAGTTTGAAGTCAGGTAGCGTGACGCCTCCGGCTTTGTCCTTTTGACTTAGGATTGTCTTGGCAATACGGGCTCTTTTTTGGTTCCATATGAACTTTAAAGCAGATTTTTCCAATTCGGTGAAGAAACTCATTGGTAGCTTGATGGGGATGGCATTGAATCTATAAATTACCTTGGGCAGTATGGCCATTTTCACAATATTGATTCTGCCTATCCATGAGCATGGTATGTTCTTCCATTTGTTTGTGTCCTCTTTGATTTCACTGAGCAGTGGTTTGTAGTTCTCCTTGAAGAGGTCCTTTACATCCCTTGTAAGTTGGATTCCTAGGTATTTTATTCTCTTTGAAGCAATTGTGAATGGAAGTTCATTCCTGATTTGGCTCTCTGCTTGTCTGTTACTGGTGTATAAGAATGCTTGTGATTTTTGCACATTAATTTTGTATCCTGAGACTTTGCTGAAGTTGCTCATCAGCTTAAGAAGATTTTGGGCTGAGACGATGGGGTTTTCTAAATACACAATCATGTCATCTGCAAACAGGGACAATTTGACTTCCTCTTTTCCTAACTGAATACCCTTGATTTCTTTCTCTTGCCTGATTGCCCTAGCCAGAACTTCCAACACTATGTTGAATAGGAGTGGTGAGAGAGGGCATCCCTGTCTTGTGCCAGTTTTCAAAGGGAACTTTTCCAGTTTTTGCCCATTCAGTATGATATTAGCTGTGGGTTTGTCATAAATAGCTCTTATTATTTTGAGGTACGTTCCATCAATACCGAATTTGTTGAGTGTTTTTAGCATGAAGGGCTGTTGAATTTTGTCAAAAGCCTTTTCTGCATCTATTGAGATAATCATGTGGTTCTTGTCTTTGGTTCTGTTTATATGCTGGATTACGTTGATTGATTTGCGAATGTTGAACCAGCCTTGCATCCCAGGGATGAAGCCCACTTGATCATGGTGGATAAGCTTTTTGATGTGCTGCTGAATCCGGTTTGCCAGTATTTTATTGAGGATTTTTGCATGGATGTTCATCAGGGAGATTGGTCTAAAATTCTCTTTTTTTGTTGTGTCTCTGCCAGGCTTTGGTATCAGGATGATGCTGGCCTCATAAAATGAGTTAGGGAGGATTCCCTCTTTTTCTATTGATTGGAATAGTTTCAGAAGGAATGGTACCAGCTCCTCCTTGTACCTCTGGTAGAATTCAGCTGTGAATCCATCTGGTCCTGGGCTTTTTTTGGTGGGCAGGCTATTAATTGTTGCCTCAATTTCAGAGGCTGCTATTGGTCTATTCAGGGATTCAACTTCTTCCTGGTTTAGTCTTGGAAGAGTGTACGTGTCCAGGAAATTATCCATTTCTTCTAGATTTTCTAGTTGATTTGCGTAGAGGTGTTTATAGTATTCTCTGATGGTAGTTTGTATTTCTGTGGGGTTGGTGGTGATATCCCCTTTATCATTTTTTATTGCGTCTGTTTGATTCCTCTCTCTTTTCTTCTTTATTAATCTTGCTAGCGGTCTGTCAATTTTGTTGATCTTTTCAAAAAACCAACTCCTGGATTCATTGATTTTTTGGAGGGTTTTTTGTGTCTCTATCTCCTTCAGTTCTGCTCTGATCTTAGTTATTTCTTGCTTTCTGCTAGCTTTTGAGTGTGTTTGCTCTTGCCTCTCTAGTTCTTTTAATTGTGATGTTAGAGTGTCAATTTTAGATCTTTCCTGCTTTCTCTTGTGGGCACTTAGTGCTATAAATTTCCCTCTACATACTGCTTTAAATGTGTCCCAGAGATTCTGGTATGTTGTATCTTTGTTCAACTCCAAGACACATAATTGCCAGATTCACCAAAGTTGAAATGAAGGAAAAAATCTTAAGGGCAGCCAGAGAGAAAGGTCGGGTTACCCACAAAGGGAAGCCCATCAGACTGACAGCAGATCTCTCGGCAGAAACTCTACAAGCCAGAAGAGAGTGGGGGCCAATATTCAACGTTCTTAAAGAAAAGAATTTTAAACCCAGAATTTCATATCCAGCCAAACTAAGTTTCATAAGTGAAGGAGAAATAAAATTCTTTACAGATAAGCAAATGCTTAGAGATTTTGTCACCACCAGGCCTGCCTTACAAGAGACCCTGAAGGAAGCCCTAAACATGGAAAGGAACAACTGGTACCAGCCACTGCAAAAACATGCCAAAATGTAAAGACCATCGAGCCTAGGAAGAAACTGCATCAACTAATGAGCAAAGTAACCAGTTAATATCATAATGGCAGGATCAAGATCACACATAACAATATTAACCTTAAATGTAAATGGACTAAATGCTCCAATTAAAAGACACAGACTGGCAAACTGGATAAAGAGTCAAGACCCATCAGTCTGCTGTCTTCAGGAGACCCATCTCACATGCAGAGACATACATAGGCTCAAAATAAAAGGATGGAGGAAGATCTACCAAGCAAATGGAGAACAAAAAAAAGCAGGGGTTGCAATCCTAGTCTCTGATAAAACAGACTTTAAACCATCAAAGATCAAAAGAGACAAAGAAGGCCATTACATAATGGTAAAGGGATCAATCCAACAGGAAGAGCTAACTATCCTAAATATATATGCACCCAATACAGGAGCACCCAGATTCATAAAGCAAGTCCTTAGAGACTTACAAAGAGACTTAGACTCCCATACAATAATAATGGGAGACTTCAACACTCCACTGTCAACATTAGACAGATCAACGAGACAGAAAGTTAACAAGGATATCCAGGAATTGAACTCATCTCTGCACCAAGCGGACCTAATAGACATCTATAGAACTCTCCACCCCAAGTCAACAGAATATACATTCTTCTCAGCACCACATCACACTTATTCCAAAATTGACCACATAATTGGAAGTAAAGCACTCCTCAGCAAATGTAAAAGAACAGAAATTATAACAAACTGTCTCTCTGACCACAGTGCAATCAAACTAGAACTCAGGACTAAGAAATTCAATCAAAACCGCTCAACTACATGGAAACTGAACAACCTGCTCCTGAATGACTACTGGGTACATAACGAAATGAAAGCAGAAATAAAGATGTTCTTTGAATCAA
Source organism: Piliocolobus tephrosceles (assembly GCF_002776525.5). Classification (NCBI taxonomy): domain Eukaryota; kingdom Metazoa; phylum Chordata; class Mammalia; order Primates; family Cercopithecidae; genus Piliocolobus; species Piliocolobus tephrosceles. The sequence goes on from NC_045441.1 coordinate 40,740,319, forward strand.
AAGTATGTTTATAATGTTCACCCATATTTTTGGATATAGTTGTAGATTTTTTAAAATTTCATTGTTGTGTAGTATTCCATTGTGTGGCTCTTGCATAATTGGCTTATTCATTCTCTTTGCCAGGATTTTTATTTTTAATTTGTTTAGGCTTTTTTTTTTTTCTCGAGACAGAGTCTTGCTTTATCACCCAGGCTGGCGTGTGGTGGCACAGTCTCAGTTCACTACAACCTCTGCCCCCTGGGTTCAAGTGATTCTCCTGCCTCAGCCTCCTGAATACCTGGGACTACAGGCGTGTGCCACCATGCCCGGCTAATTTTTGTAGTTTTAGTAGAGACAGAGTTTCACCATGCTGGCCAGGCTGGTCTCGAACTCCTGACCTCAGGTGATCCACACACCTCGACCTCCCGAAGTGGTGGGATTACAGGCGTGAGCCACCTTGCCTGGCCAATTTTTCTAGGCTTTGTTTGCTTGTTTTGCTTATTGTTTCACTAACTATTTTGTCTTCATTTTGATTGTTAGTGAAGAAGATTCTGTGATGTGATTTGTCTTCATACTCATGTCCTTATCAGACATTCTGCTGTGGGTTTTTGAGGTGAATTTGCTTATAGTGAACCCCAGGAAAACAGTGCAAATAATTCTTTCAAATCGTTATTTGTGAGAACAGAAAAAATGGGGTTTTTGAGTAGGATGGTATTTTCTAACAGATACCATCACAGACTTGATTATAAAAGAAACATATAAAGTCTAAAGAGTAACCTGTGACCGTAATACAAACAGGTATTTGCTAAGTTCACATGGGAGAGGAGGAAGAGTACTTGTACCTGAATGTTGGTGAGGAAGGCCCTGTCAGGTCAGAAGGGCTGCTGCTGCTTTGACCTTGTGTATGTGTGTGGGATGGTAAGAAATGAAATAACAATCCTGCACCACTCTTTCTGACTACATAATTGCCATTAAACTCAATTACTCTGGATACTGGGTAGAAAATTATTTTGAATGTGTATGTGTTCTGGTTTCTAATCAGATATATCCCAAAATGTAATAAGGTGTATTTAAAATCCTATGTTTTATCATTAGTTCTGACACCCAGTAGCTGTGTAAATTTGTGCAAGTTATTTATCTTTGCAATAAAACATAAAACATCCTCAGGGCATTGAATTAATCTTTTATTGTTTAACTGAAAGGTAAATGCTTATAAATATCTAATAAAATAGCTCATAATATTTGTTCTATGGTCGTTGATACTTCTGGACAAAAATCTCAAAATTAGTTTACACTGAGAAAGTTCATGGAGGTTTAAATGAGCGAAGACATCACAATGTATTTCAAATATAATGGGAATAAAATATCCAGATATTTAGAATCTTAGTTTTGTGAAAAAAATATGAAGTATCTAAGTTTGTGAGATAACACATAGAAATTTATTAAGAGAAACAGTTAAAAATATAATAAATCTATTCAGTTTCTACTATTATGCTTTAATACATAGTGGAAAATTTCGAAAAAATTCATTGCATATATAAGTATATGTACATACTACAATAAAAAGCCTAAACTTTATATTTTCAATTAGAGTTCCAAAACTTTTATCCAGAATATTGATTAAAGATACTGATACTAAGCTCATATTTTTCTTCATTATAAAATATATACAATTGAGAAAGACAAAAAAATAGGAATTACAATTTATTTAAGTGAATTTCAGAGGATTAATGAAAACATTCCAATCAAAAATTTTAATAATCTAATTACAAGTATCTTTCAGTATACTCAGTATTACTCGTGAAAATAAAATACAAAAGTAAATAGTAAAAAAAAATGAGTGGAAATGGTAAATAGTAAAACCTCTAGATTGATTTGCCTAAGATTATAGTCATTAATATGTCACTATTCTATACAGCAGGTAACATTTGTGTGAATTCTGTGGTTGGTTTTTTTGGGGGTGTGTGTGTGCAATAGAAACTATTAGTTGAAAAGCTAACAGGGAAACAGTTCAGTATCTTTTGCTATGGCTGTGGTATTGTTTCCAGAATTGATTCCTTCTGATGGGTTCTTAGTCTCACTGACTTCAAGAATGAAGCCATGGACCCTCGCCGGAAGTGTTTAAGTTCTTAAAAATGGTGTTTCCAGAGTTTGTTCCTTCGGATGCTCAGATGTGTCCAAAGTTTCTTCCATTTGGTGGGTTCGTTGTCTCGCGGACTTCAGGAGTGAAGCCCCAGACCTTCACATTGACTGTTATAGCTCTTAAAGGTGGCATGTCTGGAGTTGTTTCTTCCTTCCTGGGGTTCATGGTCTTGTTGACTTCAGGAGTAAAGCCACAGACATTCGCAGTGAGTGTTACAGATCTTAAAGGTGCCACGCCCACTCATTTCTCCTGGTGGGTTTGCGGTCTCCCTGGTTTCTGGAGTGAAGCTATAGACTTTCATAAGGAGTGTCACAGCTCATAAAAGTAGTGCAAACCCAAACAATGAGCAGCAGCAATATTTGCTGTGAATAGTAAAAGAACAACACTTCCACTAAGTAAACCCCAGCTGGTTGCTACTGCTACCTAGTTTCCCCCGCCACCTGGGTGGCCTGCTTTTATTCCCTTATTTTTCTCCACCCACATCCTGCTGATTGGTCTTTTTTACAGAGAGTTGATTGGTCCGTTTTACAGAGTGCTGATTGGTCCGTTTTACAGAGTGCTGATTGGTGTGTTTACAAACCTTTAGCTAGACACAGAATGCTGATTGGTGCATTTACAATCCTTTAGCTAGACAGAAAAATTCTCCAAGTCCCCACCCAACCCAGAAGCCCAGGGGACTTCACCTGTCAGTATTGACATAGCTACTTAAATATATTGATAACTCACTGTCAACTATTTCATTAAAAAGTATTTTTTTTTTTTCGAGAGGGAGTCTCGCTCTGTCGCCCAGGCTGGAGTGCAGTGGCCGGATCTCGGCTCACTGCAAGCTCCGCCTCCCGGGTTTACGCCATTCTCCTGCCTCAGCCTCCAGAGTAGCTGGGACTACAGGCGCCCGCCACCTCACCCGGCTAGTTTTTTTGCATTTTTTAGTAGAGACGGGGTTTAACCGTGTTAGCCAGGATGGTCTCGATCTCCTGACCTTGTGATCTGCCCGTCTCGGCCTCCCAAAGTGCTGGGATTACAGGCTTGAGCCACCGCGCCTGGCCAAAAAAAAGTTTTTTTTTTAAATTAACAAGTCATTATGTAGGCTGTACTGCAGGACCTCTCCACCAAATAAAAATGTCATTTTGTGCTAAATGAAAATCAACAGTAAAAAACAAAAAAAACATAATAAACTGAAAAATATGGAAATACTTTTTAGAAAGAAGTCTACAATCATATTAATTGACCTAAACTTGATATTCTTTTTTAATGTATCAGTTTTTTTTTTTTTTTTTTTTTTTTAAAGGCATAAAGTGAGTATGAAGGTAGGGAGAGAATAAAAGAGAAATAAAAATGCATTAGCATTGTATCAAAATGTGGAGATTGTCGCTTTTAAAATAATTAATGTCTAAATTTGTTGTTGTCTTTGGAAATATCACCAAAGGTTATGAGAGAAACAAAAGCCTCACAGGTGGACTTCGATGTGGAAACTCAATATTCGGACTCCAGCATATGCTTAAGTGATCCACATTGGGCTCAGAGGGGAGCTGAGTCTGCACATCTGACCCAGGAGAGGAGGCTGGGCCTCAATGCAGAAAAGTGGCTTGAAAATAGTGCTTCCAGCAACCTGGAGTTTCCATGGTGACGCCTTTGGAGCATTTCACATCATTTCAGTGGTTTGAACATAAGGCAACCAGGGGGTGGTTCTGGACACTATTCTGCAGAAAGAAAAGCAATGCATGCTCTGTTGTGTATACTGGGACAGTAGGTACAATTTTATTTTATTTTTTAAATCTATTGCCTAAGAACACAAATAAGAAAGAAAAGAAAATCACTGTTGTGGTTATTTTGGCACAAAATATTTCAGTGGTCAAAACCTTTCAGAAGGCTAACTTCAATAGAATTACTTTGAAAACCAAAGAAAAAGTGTATCACACACCTCTAAAATAACTTCTATAAATATATGTCCTATTGCTGGTGCCCTTTATGAAAGATGCAGTGGAACTTGAGAGGCATGCCACTGAGGTGATAAAGGAGGAAAGAGGTAGATTAGACACATGGACCACACCTGCAGCGCTGTCCAAGGCGTTTTCTGAGTTGGGGGATGATGCTGAATGCGATCCCTAAATTGGAACATCTTGGTTCAAACTTCAGTTCTATATTCTGTTATATATAAAATTCCATTATATATAACTTCCAATATATATAAATCCCAATCTATAAAATAGATTAATTAATTAATCCCTTCTGTAAAAACAGGGATAATAATAATGCTTGATTTCTACTCTATACATTTTAGAATACGATTGAGTCTGTAAAAATTGCACACTAAAAAGAATAAATTCCTCAGTTGATTTAAAGATAAAACTTGAAACTTTGTAACGAGCGCAGTAACATAAACAAGAAGGCAGCTTGCTTCATCCAGACGCTGCTTCCAGAGATATTAGAAATGCTCAATAAAAACTAGAATGTAACTGCTGTTAGAAGATACTCAGACCATTGAGATGGAAGTGGAGTTCTGAGGATGGGACTCAGAGATGAGGAAATGCAACCTGCCTGAACCCGCAGGCTGGAGGTGTGCCTCTGTAGAAAATGAACCCTGCATGCAGGGTTTTCTTTTTAACAGCTTTATAGGGGTATAATTCACATGCAATAAAATGCGTATCTCTAAAGTGTGCAGTTTGACATGCTTTGATACATGGAACACCTGTGAAAACATCACCACACTCAAGGAAATGAACGCACTCTTTGCTCCAAAATATTTCTTTTGCTCTTTTGTAATTCTGCCTCACTTATATCCTCCTCCCCAGGCACCTACTCACGTACTTTCTATTACTGTATATTTGCATATTATAGTTATATGTAAATGTAATCATGTAAAATGTACTCTTGTCCAGCTAGCTTCTTTCACTCAGCCTAATTATGTTCACGGGTCTCCATATTTCCATTTTTGTTGCCGAGTAGTACTGCATTGTGTTAATGTATGACAATTTGTTTATCAATTTGGCTGGTGATGAATATTTTGGGCTGTTTTAGGGGTTTTTGGATATTATAAATAAAGTTGCTATGAATATTTATCTAAAATTCTCTGTATGGACCATATTCTTTTTTAATCTCAGATAAATACTTAAGCATGGAATTAATCATACAGTAGTTGTATGTGTAAGGTTTTGACACTATCAAATGGCTCTCCAAAATGGTTGGGCTTCTATATTCCCATGAGCACTTTATGAGAGTTTCCGTTTCTCTACAACCTCCCCAACACTGGGGATATTCATTCTACTCAATTTTTGCAAGTTCATAGGTGGGTAGTTGTATCTATGGTTTTATTTCACGTTTAACTAGTGATTAGTAACGTTAAGCGTCATTTCATGTTCTTATTTGCCATCAGTATGCCCTCTTTCGTGAATTATCTGTTCACATGATTGCCCATTTTTTCCCTCTAATGCAGGGATGTAAATGCTATAAATTCTCCACTAAGCGCTGCTTTTGTCCACATACCCATAATTTTGGTAAATTGTATTTTGATTTAGTTTATTTAAAAAAAATATCTTGAGAGACTCCTTCTTTGACCCATGGGAAACCTTGTTGTTTAATTTCTAAATATTGGAGAATTACCTGGCTATCCTGCTCTTACTTTTTAAAACTTAATACTTTTGTGGTCTGAAAATATAGCTGGTGAGATTTTTATTCTCTTAAATATATTAAGGTGGGTTTAATAACACAGAGTGTGATCTGTTTTGTTGAATGTCCCACGTGTGCTTGAGAAAGGTGTGTATTCCACTGCTGCTGGATGGTGAATACTGTACATGCCATCTAGGTCCAGTTGATTGATAATGCAGTTCAGAGAACTTGTATCCTTACTGATTTTCCACCTGCTGATTAGTTAGTTATGGACAGAAGGTTGTTGAGGTCTCCAACATTAATAATAATTTTTTTATTTCTCCTTTAAGTTTTATCAGTTTTTGCCTCATGTATTTTGACATTCTATTATTAGGTGAATATACATTTAGGATTGTTTTATCTCCTTGAAGAATTAACTGAGTACTTTATCAAAATATAATGCTACATTTTAACTCTGATAATATTTCTTATTCTGAAATAGGTTTGTCTGAAATTAATATTGCTACTGCAGCCTTCTTTTGATTAATGTCGATGTTTATTTCTCTGTCACCTTACTTTTAACTTTAACTTACTTTTACTTTTAACTAACTTTTAACATGTTTACCTTTTAACTTACCTTTCACCTTACTTTTAACTGGCTCTTTAATGTAGGGTTCTTATTGACAACATATACTTGGGTCTTGATTTTTCAAAGTAATCTGAAAATCTCTATATTCAACTGTTCTATTTAGACCATTCCCGTCAAAAGTGACTACTGGTATGGTTAGATTTTACGTGACTTTTAGCCTGGCCCTCCAAGCATCCAATACGGACTGTGCTATATATAGCCTTTGTTTTCAGAAAACCTGCAGAGGGCACTCTCACTTCAAGGAATTTACATTTGCTGTTCCCTGTGTCCAGAACCCTTTATCTTAACAGCCTTGATGGGCTACTTCCTCACATCATTGAAATTCAGCTCATCATTTTCCACTGAGTGGCATTGTCTGGCTGACCTATCTAAATTGCAGTATCATGCACCAATCAGGCCCCATCCCATGCTACCATTGATTTAGTATGTGTTTTATTTGCCTTTCACATTTAGCTTGTATTTGTTCAAGCAAAATGTTGAATGAAAGTGGTGTTAGTGGGCCACCTTGTTTTATTTCCTCATTTGTTTCCTGTAGCTATGTTTAGATTCCTTTTTACCAGAATAAGAAAATGCCTTTTCCCCTATTTTGTCAAGTATTTTTTAAAGTTATAAATTGATATAAATTTAATCCATGTGTTTCATGGATCTATTGAGCACAAGAATTTTCTCCTTCATTCTACTGATGTGATTAATGGAGTTCTTTTGACTTTTAAATTTTAAACCAGGTTTGCAATTCAAAAATAAATTATAATTGCTTGTGATTCATTTGTACAGATCAATGGAGTTAGTCTGAAAATATTTTATTTTGAATTTTATTATTGGAGATAGATCTGTAACTTACCTTTTAGTAATGCTCTTTCAAAGAGTAATGGTAACTTCTGGAGGAATTTGCTTAGGTTTGGTGATTTTCCCCAAATACTTGGTAAAATTCATTAGGAAAATTATGTGAAGCTTTGCATTTCTTTAATAGACATAGGATTATTGAGATTTTCTTCTTGTGACATCAGTTTGTAATATTTTAAGACATTGCTCCATGTCATCTCATTTTTTAATTTTTTTTTATTTTTTGAGATGGAGTCTTACTCTGTCACCAAGACTGGAGTGTGGTGGTGCGATCTCAGCTCACTGCAACCTCTGGCTCCCGGGTTCAAGCAATTCTCCCTGCCTCAGCCTCCTGAGTAGTTGGGATTACAGGCGCATGCTACCACAGCCCAGCTAATTTTTGTAGTTTAGCAGAGATTGGGTTTCAACATGTTGGCCGGGCTTGTCTTGAACTCCTGACCTCAGGGGATCTGCCTGCCTTGGCCTCCCAAACTGCTAGGATTACAGGCATGAGCCACCACAGCAGGCCCTAAACTTTTAAATGTATTTATATATAGTTGTTTATTATTTTTCTCATGTTTTGTATCTGGAGGCTCTTAGTGATATCCTATTTTTCACTCCTAATATTGAGAATATGTAACACAATGACAGTCTTTACAAGAATGGATTTTTGGCTTTTGTTTGTTTTGCCTATGACACATATTTTCTCCTTTATTACTTCAGTTCTTATCTTTTATTATTTCCTTCCTTCTATTTTCTTTGGATTTAACTTGTTTAATTTTAATTTTCTGAAATGTTTCAAACTTGCTTTATGAAGCAGCAGAAGGGCAATTTGGGGAAATATTTTTAGAAAGTAAAAATTAATGGGCATTTTTTTTGGTACAGAGAATATTTTTAAATTATTTTCATTTTGTTAATATCTTAAACAATAAACATTTAATGATTTTTAAACTGCTTCATCTATCAGTTATGAATAAATATGTCAAAATGTTCTATGACTATGGATTTGTTTCTTAGTTCTGTTAAATTTATATATTTATGTAACTCCACAAGATATTATGGTTGCTGTTTTAGCCTCTCAATTTGTAGCACATTGAACATTTTATTTGTTCTTCATTTCAGACTGCGTCTATAACCTGCTATTTGGGATAATTTTCCTTCCACCTAAAATGTTTCACTATTATTAGTATTATCATTATCATTATTATTTTGATGTCATTCTGCTGGTGAAGAATTCTATCAGCTTTTTTTTCAATATTTTGTACTTTCCCTTTGTTTTTGAAAGGTATTTTTCTGAATATAGTGTTCTTGAAATTTTTTTTTATTATTTTAATATAAAATTCTGTTGTCTTCTGGTTTCATTGCTTTTGTTCATAACCCAACTGTTAGCCATTTTGTTGCTTCTTTGAAGCTAATATGGTTTATCTTTAACAAGTTTTAAGATTATTTTGTTTATTTTGTCTTAGTTCTATATTGTGTTTAAGTCAAGAATTTGTGGCTGCTGAAATTTTATAACTTTTGTATATTTTAAAATGGTTGTCACATTACCTATAACTTCTGTGTCATTATTTAAATTGTTCTGGACTACAAATACATTATCAATTTTTTTTCACATTTTGTGTATCTCTTTCACTCTTTAAAGTTCATATGTATTGTCCATCCTTTTATATCTCCAAGTTTCAATCTAGTAATTCTTTTGTTCTATCTCCCTGTAATCTATTTTCATATTTTAAGAGAAATTTCAGGTTTACAGAAATATTGAGTAGAATATATAAAGTTACCATGTATTCTCTCTAAATCTGTATACAGTTTCTCCCATAATTGACATCTTGTGTTGATATGGTGCAGTTGTTATAATTGGTGAACAAATATATATAGTTATTATTAACTGAAGACCATAGTTTGCATTAGGGTTTATTGTTGGTGTTGAACAGTCCTATGGGTTTTGACAAATGCATAATCTCATGTACTACCATTAGAGTATTATGCACATTTGTTTCATTGTCCTACAAATCCCTTGTGCTTCACATATTTTTTGGACTTTTCTCCCACCAATCCCCATGCAACAACTGATCACCGTGCAACACTGTTTCTAACCTTATACTTCACTCAGAACATCATACATTTGGAATCATAGAATGTAAAATATATTCAGACTGGCTTCCTTCTACTGGAAATAAGTTTTCAGGGCAATATAAATATATACCAATAATATTTATTGGGTAAATATCTAAGTGCACAGCGGCCCGGTCGATCACATGATAAGAAGATATTTAGTTTTGTAAGAAAATGTCTTCCAAACTGGCTGTACAATTTTGTCTTCCCACCAGCAATGAATGCAAGGTTGCTTTTCTTCACATATTTACCAGCATTTAATGTTATCAATATTTGGGATTTTAATTATTTTAATAGCTATTTAGCAACATCTCATGATTGTTTTGATTTGCTATTCCTTAATGACACACAATGTTGATAATCGTTTTATGTGCTTATTTCTCATTTGCATCTCTTCTTTGGTGAGGTTTCTGTTCACATACTGTTCACATACTTTTCCTACTTTTAATTGAGTTGCTTGTTTTGTTATTGCTGAGTTTTAGTAATTTTGTATTTTGGATACCAATCTTTTATCAGATTTATGTTTTACAAATATTTCCCATAGTCTTTGGACTTTTTATTCTCTTAACACTGTTTTATAAAGAGGAGAAGTTATACATTTTAACCAAGTGAATTTTCAAGTTTTTATTGCATGGACAATGTTTATTTTGTTGTTGTTATATCTAAAACCTCATTACGAAGCCCAAAATCACCCTGATTTTTTATCATGTAATCATCTAGAAGTTTTATAGTTTTGCATTTTACCTTAAGTCCAATGATCCATTTTGAGTTAATTTTTGGGAAAGGAATAAAATGTGTCTACGAATGTCTAGGTGGTCTATCATCATATGTTCAAAAAGTTATACTTTCTATATTAGATTGTCTTTACTTTGTTCTTCTTCATTATTGTGTTGGCTACTCTGAATATTATATATAAGCTTATAATTAGTTTGCAAACATCTGCAAAGTAACCTGCTGTGATTTTGTTAGCTTTGCTTTGAATCCATAGATCCAGTTAGGAAGCACTGATAGGTTGACAACGTTGAGTCTTCTTATCCATGTACATGGGATATCTCTGTACTTGTTTAAATCTTCTTTGATTTCTTTCAACAGAATTGTGTAGTTTTCCTCATATAGATTCTGTACATATTCTGTTAGATTTATAATTATTTCTTTTTGGGTAGTAATTTAAATGATAGTGTGTTTTAATAGCAAATTCAAGATGTTCATTATTGGCATACAGGAAATCAATTAACTAATGTATATTAACATTTTACTTTGAAATCTTGATATAATAATTCACTAGTTCCATGTTTTCTTGTTGGTGGAGATAGGCAATTCTTTTGGATAGTCTACATAGATAATTGCATGATGTGCAAAAGAAGACTGTTTAATTTACTTCTTTCCAATCTGTATACTTTTCATTTTTGTGTTTTCTGCTTTCTGTGATTTTAACTGAGCATTTTATGAAATACAGTTTTTTATCCTTTCTGAGCATATCAATTATACTTCTTTAAAAACGTTTCTTAGTGATTATCCTAGAGTTTACCATGGGTATTTGTGATTTATCCAAGTCCATTTTCAAATAATACTCTACTGCTTCATAGTCAGTGCAGTCCTTACAACAGAGTATTCCTAATACTTCCCACCCATCCCTTATAATGTTATAGTCATTCATTTCACTTATCCATAAACTATAATTGTACTTTGTTTCTATTAGTATTTTAAATAATCTCCTATCTATAGAGCAATTAAAAATGAGAAAAATAAAACAGTTTAATACCTTCATCTAGTCCTTCTTTATACTCTTTCTTTCATTATCCTTTCTTATCCATATTATTTTATTTCTTTCAGAATAATTTCTTTTAACATTTTTTGCTATTCTACCAACAGCATTTTCTCACATTTATTGTTTGAGAAATTCTTTATTTCTCCTTCATTTTTATGGGATAATTTTACTCAGAACAGGATTTCATATTAGGAGGTTTTTTGTTTGTTTGCTTTACTTTCAACAGTTAGTATTTTGTTCTATTTTCTTCTTGCTTGCATAATTTCTGATAAGAAGGTCAATATGATTCTGATCTTTGCTCCACCAAGTGTAAGATGTTTTTACTTCTGGTTTCTTTCAAGATTTTCTCTTTGACTTTGGTGTTCTGCAGATTAAATATAATATGCCTAGGTGTTGATTTTTTTGGTGTTTCTTCTACTTGGTGTTCTCAGAGTTTGCTGTATCTGCAGTTTGTTGTCTGTCATTCATTTTTTAAATATTCTTATCTATCATTACTTCAAATATTTATCGTGGTCCTTTCATTATTCTTTTCTTTTCTACTAGTATTTCATACTATAGCTCATAGGTTATACCTTTTGTAATTGTCCTTAGTCCTTGATGATTTTGTATATTTTAAAATTATTCTTATTTCACTTTGTCCTTTAGTTTAAGAGGCTTTAAACTTAATTCTTTCCTTGGTCATGTCGAGTCTACTAATTAGCTCATCAAAAGCTTTCTTCATTTCTCTTAAAGTTTTTTTTTTTTTTTTTTAATTTCTAGCATTTTATTTTATTTTTTAGATTTTCAATCTCTCTACTTACATTATCCATCTCTTTTTGTACGTTTTTCACTTTTTACATCAAAGCTCATAGCCTATTAATTACAGTTATTTTATTTTTATACTCCTGGTATTATAGTTACAAACTTTATGTCATATATAAGTCTGGATCTGGTGGTTGCTTTGACATTTACAACTATGATTGTTGCTTTTATTATGCCTTATAATTTTTGGTTGAAATCTAGATATGATGTACATGATAAAATGGACTTAGTTAGTTAGGACTTTAATATAAGGGTTTGTGTTTGTTTGTTTTGTTTATCTGACTGGGGTTAGTCTGTGTTTACTCTTTTCTGTAGCTGTAGTGTTGGATGTTAAATTTCCACTGGTGTCTCCTCTAATGTCTTTGGATTTTTCTAGAGATCTGTTCTTAAATAATAGCCTCTGAGGCTTGTAGTTCTTACAACTGTAATCGCTTATTATTTTACAGCATCTGTTGATGTGGTGATCAACCTTGGGGAAAGGGAAAGTGTTCTGAATACCTGTGACTAAGTATTGGTTTTATCGAATGTATGTCCCCGAGTTTGACTTTCAAATGGTTCTCAGATTTTTCTACCCTTTTCATCTTTAAGACATTGAAGGCTAGAAGGGGCTTGACTTGATTATTTTCCTTTCCTCATTTCAAGGAGTGGTAGGGCCTGGTGCTGGGTAGTTTCCTTACCTCACTCACGCTTTGGTAACACCCAAGTCTCTTAGGCTCTGGCAAAATTCTTACTCTTTTGGACAAATCTTGCTAAGGAGAATAAAAAACTGTGCTTTTTTTTTTTTTTTTTTTTTTTTTTTTTTTTTG
>NC_045441.1:40753086-40890674 GCF_002776525.5 Piliocolobus tephrosceles
ATTTTTTGAGATGGAGTCTCGCTCTGTCGCCCAGGCTGGAGTGCAGTGGTGTGTTCTCTGCTCACTGCAAGCTCCACTTCCCAGGTTCATGCCATTCTCCTGCCTCAGCCTCCCGAATACCTGGGACTACAGGCGCCCACCACCACGCCCAGCTAATTTTTTTTGTATTTTTAGTAAAGACCAGGTTTCACCGTGTTAGCCAGGATGGTCTCGATCTCCTGACTTCGTGATCTGCCCGCCTTGGCCTCCCCAAGTGCTGGGATTACAGGCATGAACCACTGCACCTGGCCACAACTGTGCTTTTTTTTTTTTTTTTTTTTTTTTTAAGTGTTTCTTTGCCCTTATCCCTGCTAGAAACATGAGAGGACTTTTATTCATTTTTCACAATCAGAACCTTCTGGGCTCCTGTAGGTAAAACTTAACAAAATTTGGGCTGACCCCGAATCAAGAGTGCCCTTCCTGCTATACTTATTGATTCTCATGCTAGGCCACACTGAGCCTCCAACGATTCATCAGCTTTGCTGTGTTTCCAGTGTTCTGGCTTCAGTAGCAGGAATCTTCTGCTCTCAATAAGCTGTGATTCTTGGTGTCCCTCCATCACTCTAGTTTTTGGAGCAGCAATTTGCCCCATGCTATCAGTTATCCAATGGATCTAAGATTTATTGATCTTAGTTTTATTTTTCTCTTTGTGAGGATGGGGGTCATGGTTTCCAAACTTTTTGTATGTTAAATTAGAAATTGGAAGTTACAGTAATCTATTTTTAATACTAATATGCACAGGCTTTAATTATATATATATATTTCCATTTTGTTTAACCCTTTCTATTGGGTTTTAAATACTTGCATTTATCATTCATCTTGCAATGTTGAAGTCCATTTCTGTCAACTTTATTTTCTTTATACCTTGCTATTCATTTTCAATTGTCAGTTTTTCTCCTGATATTTTTGCCTTCTTGTATGGCTTTCTTAAAAAATGATGCAATATTTATAAATTATAGAGATATACTGAGGTCCTGGACATTTTTTCAGTATTTATTTATGCTTCTTCTAGGCAGCCAGGGCAAGGCAGATCTTAATTTATTCTAGACGGCAATGTTCTAAATATGCATTTCAGTACATGTTAGGACATGTCTATTTCCAGGTCACTTTTATTTGAAAGATACTACTCTTCAGGTATCCAACAAAGCCTTTGATATTCACCTTGCCCTTCCTCCTGGGAAGGCCCTGAATTATTATTATTATTATTATTATTATTATTTTGGCCTCAGCAGGTCCCTGGGACTTAGAAACCCTTCTGGAATTTTTAACCTGTCAGCTGCTACTTTTTCCTCAAGGAGAAAGGCATTAGCAAATCCTCTGCTCTCTTCTCCTGTCTTTCCTCATCTCATCAATTATATTCCTACAAATTCACATTATTTTGTAAACTCTTTATTGTCTTCACACAGAATGTTTTCTTGTTTCACTTCATTTTTAATATAGAAATTAAGCTTTTCTTATTCAATAAAAACATTGGTCAGAAATATCTTATGATTTTGCCAATGGCTGAATTCTACTTAATGAATATTAATCAATAAATAATACTATATAAAATTGTAAATCAACAGTTATTCCACTAATTAATTTAATTTAATTTAATTTGAACAAACCAAGATTAATGACATTTCCTTCCTTTTGTCAAATGCACACACATGATAAAGCTTCTGTGAATATTCAAAATGTGTATTTGATGACTGAAGTTTATTTTAACAGGTATCTGAAAGGAAGTAACACTTTCTCATACTTATATCAAAAAATTAACTTCAGATTTTGGAAATAAAACTGTTACCAGAAAGAAGTCCTGATTCAGACTCCAAGAGAGGGTTCTTGGATCTTGTGCAAGAAAGCATTCAAGGTGTGTCCAAAGAACAAAGTGAAAGTGAGTTTATTAAAAATGTAAAGGAATGACAGAGTGGCTACTCCATAAGCAGAGCACTCCTGAGGACTGCTGGTTGGCTATTTTCATGGTTATTTCTTGATAATACGCTAAGCAATGGGTGGAGTATTCATGAGTTTTCCACGAAAGGGGCAGGCAATTTCTGGGCTGAGGGTTCCTCCCCTTTTTAGACTATCTAGGGTAACTTCTGGACATTGCCATGGCATTTGTAAACTGTCATGGTGATATTGGAAGTGTCTTTTACCATGGCATATAATGGTCAGTGAGTATGAGCAGAGGTCACTTTTGTTGCCAACTTGGATTTGGCAGGGTTTGGCCAGCTTCTTTACCACATCCTGTTTTATCAGTAGGCTCTTTATGACCTGTATCTTGTGACATCAGTGCTACCGATCTCCTGTCTTACCCTGTGACTAAGAATGCGTAACTTCCCAGGAAGTCAACCCAACAGGTCTCATTCTTATTTTTTTCACTCTGGTTTGAATGCCTCTGGCAAAATATGGCTACATGTGGCAGCATTTGTAATACAAAACAGTCTTTGTATTATAATTGAATATTGAATAATTGAATATTTCAAAATTTAAAATTAGTTCTATCTGTTGATCTTGGAACTTCATTATTAAGTAAATCATTTTATGAGAGATGAAACTGGAGAATCATTGAATTATTTCATTGATATTAAGAATGTCTAGGTTTCACGAGACATTAATAATTCTTGTAAGTAGCACCACTGGACTCGGTGTCTTTAGATATTTGATGGTATTCTCAGGAACTTTTGATGCATATCTGTTGAAGCATATAATGTCCTTGTAGGCAATATGCATATAGTTACGTTGCCTGCTGCCAAGTAGATGAAGTAGCATGATGTCAGCCAGGTGATTAGACTGTCCCCGAGTATAAGCAATTTACATTTATAATGTAAAGTATGATTTTGAAACAGCTTTTGCAAAAATTGTATCTGTGAGAAAATTATGCCAGTGCGGGAGATCTGATTTAACCAATCTTCATCTTGCCTTTAGCCTTCAAGCTGCCCTTAATTACTCCTGGGTTTATGCATGCTAACTTTGGGAGACTTTCAATTTATAGTTTAAATGATAGTAGCACTTCCCCAAAACTCAATTGCCTTTGTAAAGCTAATGAGAGACCACCAGACTAGGATGATAAAGGAGTCTCAATTCAGCTAAGATGTAGACATAAGTAATTGCCAGCCATTATTCTGAAGATCACAAGACATGCAACTTCCCCGATTACTCCTGTAGATAACAACACTATTGTAGAACCTAAGATTGGCTTTCTGAGATATTTTTTCAGTTTTTTTGTATGTCTGGCTACCAATGGCTCTATCTGGACCCACCAGCCACTCCTATGGCCTCACCCAGTAATGACTTAGCTCCCAGGAGGACCGTTTCCCACACCCCTGTGATTGCACATTCAACCAATCAACAGCAAGCACCCATTGTCTAGGGTGCTTTCGCCAAACTACCTTTGAAAAACTCTAGCCCCCAAATTTCTTGGGAGGCTGATTTAAGTGATAGTAAAACTCCAGTCTTTTGTTTAGTTGGCCCTACCTGTGTAAAACTCTTTATTGCAATTCCCCTGCCTTGGTAAATCAGCTTCATCTGAGGAGGGGCAAGAAGAACCTACTGAGTGGTTACAATGTAAGTAGCAATTCCCTCATGTTGAAGATAACATTTTAAATGCTAACTAAGACTTACCTGTGCTTTTCACAGGGTCACTAAGAGAACTATCTGAGATAAAGTATATGGGCATATTCTTCATTTAAAAAATATCAGCTACTTAATGTTGGACCGTAACATTGAATTATAAACTTTTTACATTCATCTCATTTAGTCAGGCATCATCATCCATTCTAGAGTAAGCAATTATGTTTTTCTTCTAGAAACTCTTTACGGAACTATTTAAGTGCTTATTATTAACATGTCTTAAATCTTACATAGCAGCTTTGAGACTGAGGTCTAAAACATCAACAGCAAGATAATACCACACAGAACTCCCATCTCACAGGTCTCTGGATCTCAAACTATGCAAAACTAAAAACTAAGCAACATTCCGTGGATCCAACACTTCCATTATGCTTAAAGTTTGTCAATGTTGTTTTAAATAATTGGTCTACTCCACTTTCAGGAATCTATTGGTAGGTCTTTTATTTTCCTTACAGACTACTTAATGTCATGGAAAATATCCTCTTATATACTGTTTAAGCTGCACACTGTTCAACTTTATAATCTTAATGCAGTCAGAACTACAGGAGTCTCTCCTCAAATGTGGGGCTGTACTTCTAGAAATTAGCATGGTTGAGGAAAAAAGTCTGTGTTTGGCAAGAACGACGTATCATAATATAGGAGGTTTGGTGGGAAGTAATAAAGGCGTTACATATATAAGGGCACCTACACACACAGAGAAATTTAGTTTCAGAAAGCAGCTGCTTCCAAAATGAACAAGACATATTCATGTGACAAACCAGGTTCTGCCAGTAAACCTCCTCTTTAACCACCTTATATTTTTCAGAAAAACTTGGTCTATTTTTACTTTCTTCCAAGAGAGAACCTCCAAAAATTTTGGTATTATGTAACTCTATCACTTTAGGCATTTTACTAAAACTATGTCTTGCTGGATTTAAATGTCATGCCTTTTTCCTTGAGATGCCTCCTTCTACCCAGTCCCTTACACCCCTTTCACCAATTTCCCTTTATTTTTCAGATTTTAGCAAATTGTTTATACTTCCACATGACATTTTCTCAAAATTGCAGTAGGCCTTTGAACAACACGAGGTGTTGGGGTGACAGCTTCCCCTGCTGTTTAAAATCCATGTATAATTTTAACTCCCCAGAACTTTAATACTAGTAGCTTACTGTGGACAGGAAGCCTTACCGACAATATAAATAGTTGATTAATAAATATTATTATTATTATTATTTTGAGACGGAGTCTTGCTCTGTCACCAGGCTGGAGTGCAGTGGCACAATCTCGGTTCACTGCAACCTCTGCCTCCCGGGTTCATGTGATTCTCCTGCCTCAGCCTCCCGAGTAGCTGGGACTGCAGTCACTCGCCACTATGCCCACCTAATTTTTGTACTTTTTAGTAGAGACAGGGTTTCACCATGTTGACCAGAATGGTCTCTATTTCTTGACCCTGTGATCCGCCTGCCTCAGCCTCCCAAAGTGCTAGGATTGGCCGATTAACAAATTTTTTAATGTTACATGCATCATCTGCTCTATTCGTAAAATACAGTAACCTAGAGAAAAGAAAATGTTCTTAAGAAAATTATAAGGAACAGAAAACATATTTGCAAGGCAATAAGTGGAAGTGGGCCACAGTAAGTCTTTATTCTCCTTGTCATCATGTGGTGTAGGCTGAGGAGGAGGAGGAAGAGGAAAGGTTGGTCTCACTATCTCAGAGGTGGCAGAGACAGAAAATCCATGTACAAGTGGACCCATGCAGTACCAACCCTTGTTGTTCAAGAGTCAACTGTACTATAATGCATAGGCGCTTTTTCTTGCCCTGCTCTGCTAGACATTCTTATCAATGCAACATCATGGTTTGCACTACATTGAGCATATTTAAAAATGACTGAGGACTTAAACGTTTGTGATACAAATCCACTGCTATATCATCTCAGCACTATTGCTGGAAAAACAAGTTGCTGAACTAAAAGTGGGAATTCACCCAAAAGTCCTGTGAAATCTATTGATGGGTCTAGTGTGATCTACCAAATGAGGCTAGTGTGATTCTGAGTGTTTGTTTTATTGAAACGCAATGTGGAGGTGGTTTTATGGAGTTCTGAGAGGACATCTTGGTCTTAGAGGTGTAGAGCATGGACTCTGACTCAAATGCTGCTTAGATGGCCTTCTTCTGGGGACTTGTGTATATACAGAGACAAACAGCAGACAAAAGCCAAGACAGAGAAAAATGCCAATGAGTGATTTGTTGCCTGAGGTCTGTTCGGAGCTGGGAATGGAGGCTTTCTTCTTACTTTATGCACCCCCCCAGGCACCACCTAGGTGAAGTTAGCAGGGAAGGCAAGATCACCTTCAAACTTCAGGATTTAACCCATTCAGGACGGTAGTCCACATAAACACTGGCAAAAATATCATCATTTTCATGTATGCTTTGCAACCTGTGACATCAGTTCATGGGATGAGATGAAGTGGACTGAAATTGCAAGGTCAGTATGGGTGATATTTAAAGACAGTTTGGTGATACCTGGCATTTTTCAGAGCAATGAGGTTTTCTAGATTGAAAGTTAAATTTGAGTAATTACAACTAACTTAGTTGACTTCATATCTTTTGAGGAAGCCTAGAAAAGTTGTGTTCTTTATAACAAATTATTTTGTTTATTGACACAGCGGCTTTACAAGTATAGTGAAAACTGTTCATGTTAAAAAAAATAAGTCTCCCAATTAAATACTGGTTTCTGATAATATGTAATCCAAAAACAAACTTGTAATACCTAAAATAATTAGCTGTTATCCAGAGAAGCTTCAGTGTTCATGTTTATTTTAGTGCTAATCATTTCCTCTCTTGATACAGTATTTTTCCAATTAAAACATTTGGGCAATGTGGAACTTTAGGACATATAAAAATTATGCACTTTATAATTTTTAACATCCAAAGAGCGTGCTTTCTTGAGCAGGAACTTGTATAGTTCCATCTTAACCTCCATAGTTTAATTAACCATGCATTTTTCAAAGTCTGGATATTTGTGAGGTTAGACCCAAATTTTTGCTGACTTAATAAAGCCACTATTGTGAGCCAATGATATTCCTGATCAACAGACACTTCTTTTCCAAGTAGGCATTTGAGGTTCTGCCATCCTCTTGTGCCATAAATTCCTGAGCTTCCATAGAGCAGAACAGGAAAGAGTGGGTGAAGGCACATCCCAGAAGCAACTCATTTTGCATCATTCATGTTTCATTTTGACAATTTGTCAAATAGCCTCATACCAAAGAAACACGGACTAGGACATGCAGGCCTTGGGTTGGCAATCATTTCCTAGCAACAGCTCTTCCATTAAAAGAGTAGCACAAAATTCGCTGTCTCTGCCCTACAGGTATCCTACTTCTTCACTTTCTCCAAAGTCCCAGAGGGTCAATGGAGCATTCATCTTCATTAATATGAAGGTATCAATAATGCTGTTGAGGCTCCTTGTCCACACTGTTTCACAATGCCAGGGCCAGAGTAGAGAACCATGTCACAAACTTAGTGGGGTGGACTGAAATTACCATGGATTCAAATTTCAGCCCACTTCTGAGTAATGAAGGAAGAGATAATGATATTGTTCTGGGCTCAGAGACACCGAGATGCCATTTTGTCCCCATCAGTTCTCCAGAATCCAGCAACACCTAGTGAATTAATAGAAATATACATTCATAAAATTATTTGTGTTACCATGTGCTCACATTCAAATATTCGATCAACTGAAGCATTCTTTGCCCAGAATTGCTCTGTTGCTTCTTTTGAAGTCAAATGAGTATCATAGTTTCCAAATGTACTTCTCTTTTTTCTTTTCTTTTTCTTTTATTTATTTTATTTTATTTTATTTGAGATGGAGTCTCACTCTTGTCACCCAGACTGGAGTGCAGTGACATGATCTCGGCTCACTGCAACCTCTGCCTCCTGGGATCAAGTGATTCTCCTGTCTCAGTCTCCCAAGTAGCTGGGATTACAGGTGCACACCACCACGCCTGGCTAATTTTTTTTTTTTTTGTATTTTTAGTAGAGATGAGGTTTTACCATTTTGGCAGGCTTGTCTTGAACTGCTGACTTCAGGTGACCCACCCACCTTGGCCTCCCAAAGAGATGGGATTACAGGCGTGAGCCACTGTCACCTGGCCCCAAATAAACTTCTTTTAGTTCTATCTTGCCACTGGCATTTCCAAGTACATGCTGTTAGACTCCCTCCGATCTTAGTTTCTTGCCAAAACCATGCCCTTCCTCAGCTCTTGCATTACCAAGTCTTGGTTTACTCCAATGACTATACAAAAATCATGGTTGCAAACTTTCTCATTTCAATATTTGGTATGCTACTTTTTCATCCTCAATTGAAAATAGATTAATGAGAAAATGTAAATTTTAGAAAACAATATTAAAGAGAAAGAAGAAAATTACAATCAGGTGCCATACACCAATATCCACATTAACACCAAAATACTAAAAGTTTACCAATTGACAGAGAGTAATGGAATTCTCTGAGCCATACCACAGTCTTTGAAGAAATATTATCTGGCTTCAAAAGACATCTCTATCTTTAGTCAAGATCCAATGGCTGGTTGTTAAACATGAGATCTTGGAAGAACCATTCTCAAAAACAAAACAAATGTTCTTTCTGAATATTGGTACATCCTCAAATCTGCTACTCTTTGCTTCAGTAGCTTACTATTATTTTGAGTCCTCCCAAAATAATGATTGTTATTAAAATAGCAACAATTATTATACAAATAATATTCATATAACATAAATTTTATGTTGAGCAATCTGCTAATTATTCACAAATATAAACGTACCATTAATATCTGCATTTAAATTTGGGCAAGTGATGTTTCTGACTGCATATTTAGGTAGAAATGCTGACTCTTGTTTCATGTGTGTAAAGCAACTCATGCTCATTTCAGAAATCATTAAGTGAGGAACAGAAGAGTTAGAGCAATCCCATTGGCTAACAGGTCTTGCAAGGGAAGATTTTAAGCTTATTTATGAAGATGCTTGAAAGAAAGTGGTAATAACAAATAATTTACCCAAGTATGTACAAAAAGGACTTGTGACTTGTGGAAGGCATGGAACAAAAACTACTGGTCCTAGGAAACCAGAAAGTACCTCATCTGTTTACCAGTTAGAGATAGAACACAGGGAATGAACAGAAAAAAGGTTCATGTCTTCTAAGACTTGGGGCAGGGTTCTCCTGTATTAATGTCTCTAGTAGGAAGGATTCCTAAAGATGCACTCCTTCCTCCAAGATTTCTGTTCCCTGGTTATTCAGTCAACCATTAATCCCAGTTTTTGAAAATGGTTTCTGTGCTTCAGGTTTCAAACTGACTTACTGCTTCTTGTTTGTTTGTTTCATTTTCCTTACCTCTCTCTATGTAAAAAATTGCACATACATGGCCGGGCGCAGTGACTCAGGCCTGTAATCCCAGCACTTGGGGAGGCTGCGGCAAGTGGATCACGAGGTCAGGAGATCGCGACCATTCTGGCTAACACGGTGAAACTCCGTCTCTACTAAAAATACAAAAAAAAAAAAAAAAAAAAAAAAAAAAAAAAAAAAAAAAAAATTAGCTGGGCGTAGTGGTGGGCACCTGCAGTCCCAGCTACTTGGGGTGCTGAGGCAGGAGAATGGAGTGAACCCCGGAGACAGATGTTGCAGTGAGCAGAGATCACGCCACTGCACTCCACCCTGGGCGACAGAGCAAGACTCTGGCTCAAAATTAATAATAATAATAATAATAATAATAATAATAATAATAATAATAATAAAAATAAAATAAATAAATTACACATACATAAACGTCACACACACACAACACACACACATGGAGTTATGTACTCGATTGTGAGGAAGTTGTTCCCTTTACCTAGTTCTAAAGTGAATTTTCATAGTTTCAAATTGTTATTTTCCATTATCATGCATTCCTCAATGAGGACAATGTATCTCTTCTTTGTTTTACCTCAACAGAAAATGTCTGTGGCTGTCTTATAGCTCTACTGTCTGACATTTTATTTTCAGTGATGTTCACGGTTTCCGACCAGCTCTGGCTGGGCTAAAGGAGGTGTCCATCCACTCCAGAACCCTTCCTGAGACTAAGGGGGACAGCCATGGATGCAACCCATGAGCCAGTCGTTTCTGAGAAGAGGGAGCCCTGGAAACCTCATGTTCTGTCTGAAACTGTTTGTTTATTTAACAGGAAACTCAAAACACTTTCAGAGACTGAAGATAGTTCCAGGACCAATGTTTTTGTCATCTTCTCATAAACCAATGTAAGACAAAAAGTGCTCACATATAACTTGCCAGTTATTCCCGCAGAAAGCAAAATTAACTCCATATATTTTAAGGTGAGAGGTGACAATGTGCTAGCAACCCTCACTCTCAGCACCTCTTCGGCCTCCGGGCCCACTCTGGTGGCAGTTGAGGAGTCCTTCAGCCCACCAAGGGCACTGTGGGAGCCCCTCTCTGGGTTGGCTGAGGCCAGAGCTGCCTCCATCTGCTTGTGGGGAGGTGTGGAGGGAGAGGCGCGGGGGGGAAGCTGGCTTGTGCTTGCTGGCCAGTGTGAGTGCTGGCGGGCGTGGGCTCCGTGGGCCCAGCACAGGGAGCACACTGAGCAGCTGGCCGGCATCGCCATCCCATGGCAGTGAGGGGCTTAGCATCAAGGCCAGCAGCTGTGGGGGAGATTGCGCCTGGTCCGCTAGCAGTGCTGGCCCCCCTGCAACTCACTCAAATTCTCGCGGGGCCTTAGCTGCCTCCCCGCAGGGCAGGGCTCAGTACCTGCAGTCTGCCATGTCTGAGCTCCCCTCCTCCAGTGGGCGCCCTGGTGGCCTGAGCCTCCCCCATGGGCGCCACCCCCTGCTCTGTGGCACCCAGTCCCCTTGACAGCCCAAGCGCTGCCGGCTAGGTACTGGCAGGCAGCTCCGCCTGTAGCCAGGGTGCAGGATCCACTGGGTGAAGCCAGCTGGGCTCCTGAACCTGATGGGAACTTGGAGAACATTTATATCTAGTGGGAGGATTGTATGTACACCAATCAGCACTCTGTGTCTAGCTCAGCGTTTGTGAATACACCAATTGGTACTCCCTATCTATCTAACTCTGTATCTAGCTAACTAGCACTCTGTAACTCTGTCTAGTTCAAGGATTGTAAACGCACCAATCAGCACTCTGTCAAAATGGACCAATCAGCTCTCTGTAAAATAGACCTATCAGTTCTCTGTAAAATGGACCAATCAGCAGGATGTGGGTGGGGCCAGATAAGGGAATAAAAGCAGGCTGTCCGAATTAGCAAGCAGTAACCTGCTTCAGTCCACTTTGACAGTGTGGAAGCTTGTTCTTTTGCTCTTTGCTGTAAATTTTGTAGTTGCTGACTTTTTCGTTCCATCGAGAGAGCTGTAACACTCACGGTGAAGGTCTGAAGCTTTCCTCTTGAAGCTGGCAAGACCAGGAACCCACAGGGAAGAATGAACAACTCCAGAAGTGATGCCTTTTAACTGCACTCACTACAAGGTCTGCAGCTTAACTCCCGACAGTGAGACCATGAACCCACCAGGATGAAGAAGCTTCAGACACATCTGAACATCTGAAGGAACAAACTCTGGGCACACCATGTTTAAGAACTGTAACATTCACCATAAGGGTCCGCAGCTTCATTCTTGAAGTCAGTGATACCAAGAACCAACCAATTCCGGACACAAAGGGAAGTGGGTTCAATTTACAGAATTAGGTGCGTACAAGACATCTGGAAGGAATAGAAGAGTGGGAGGCAGGCAGCCACTCTGTGCTCAGGATTACACCAAGTGGCAGGAAGATATGGATGGAGTGGTGCCACTTCCGCTGCCCTGGCGCAGTCACACGTCCCTGCTGAAGCGTGCCTTAGAAGAGACATCTTACTCAGAATGATTCCCGGCTGCTAAAGGACAGTCGCACCTTTGTGGTCATCCTTGCTGGCAGAAAGACTAGTTGGAAGAAAACCTCCTGTCTGCCGTCTATCTCCTGCCAGTGCTTGTAGCTGACAAATAGGGTTTTCATCCTGAACTTAACCTGCAAAGAGGTCTATATAGACAAAGCTTTTATCTTTCCATCTTTTATTGTACAAGAAGGCTCCACTAAAAAAGGCCAAAATTCACACCTGTAATCCCAGCACTTTGGGAGGTCAAAGCGGGCGGATCACGAGATCAGGAGATTGAGACCATCCTGGTCAACATGGTGAAACCTCGTCTCTACTAAAAATACAAAAAATTTGCTGTCCCTGGTGGCATGCGCCTGTAATCTCAGCTACTTGGGAGGCTGAGGCAGGAGAACAGCTTGAAACCAGCAGGCAGAGGTTGCAGTGAGCCAAGATCATGCCACTGCACTCCAGCCTGGGCAACAGAGCGAGACTGTTTCAAAAAAAGTCCAAAATTGTGCTGAATGAGCCACTCCACATTGTTCTCCACCCCACACTTTACTGTTTCAAAGACTCAAGACTTTCCGTACCTGCATCTTCTGTGCACTGACTGTCCAGCTCTCAATTTCCCAACACACGGTGTTCCCAGGATAGCCTCTTCCCTGCCCTGCATACAAACAATTCTCCGTTGGTATGTTTGTTTGTTTGTTTGGCTTGCAGCTTTAGAATGAAGAAGAAATTGTATCCAAAAAGACAGAATCCAAACACAGTTTTCTACTGTGGTAGTCTGCTGCATCTTTGATTCAATTTCAGAGAATACACGATGTGAAATCTGTCTCTACTGCATTGGGTTCAGCTGGGGCTGTTCCTTTATGTAGGCTAACAGGGACATCATACATGTTTTTTCCTTTAATTTTTCTATTTATCTTCAAATATCTAATTTTTAAGATAAATTGTAAGTTTTGGCAATAGTTTGGCTATCAATCTTAATTTAGTGAGTTGTAAGTTTTGTTTCCTTTGTCTTAAAATACGTAGGTGCTGGAGAAGCTCTATCAGGAGGTGGTTTCTAGGAATAATTTAACCCAAACGTCCTATAGGTGATGTTTATGGGAATTCATTAAATGTGTATGTAGACAATTCTCATAAGATTTCAATATTCTGGTAGTAAGCTTAATTAAATGTTGTGAAAGCTTTAAGCTATCAGAAATAAATGATGTAAACCAGAGTAATATCTATTACCATTGTTCTCATAGTTCTATGGAAAAATCTGTGTTTAATTATCATTGAATCACAATTAAACCTATGGCGGACCCTTCTGGTAGAAAGAGGAAAATCAAAATATACTTTGTGTATCCTCTAATTAATCCACAGTGGCTAGAAAACAAAGAAGTGGAAAAGTGGCACAATAAATCTTTATTGTTCCCCTATTTTTTTCTGACACAACCTTGTACATTACTTAGGAGCAAAGATAGGACATTTTTGGACAATTATGCATAGGAGGAACTGAACGAGTTTTGATTTATATTGGCCAAGGTCTCCTCTAACCCTATTCAATCTTATTAACTGAATGGAATTTCTGAATTACAGAGTTATTAATCTTTCTTATGATTTTTCATGGATTTTTAGTTATTCAATGAGTTTGGATCCACTGTATTTTGTAAATGCTCAAATTTTCGTAAATTTTCTGTTGGGAGCTCCTTCAAACTGGATATTAGGTTCTTTGCTGTTATCCCATTACTACTTAAAAGCACATTTACTTTGTGGTAAAAGGTACACCAGGGTCTGATTGAACCTTCTATTCCCCCAACTGGAAATCAATCATTTCTCAAAGGAGCTTATGTTAAACTTATTGGGAACAGGTATTATAGGCTCCAATGTGGGTACCGTTTATTGCTGGTGTGCTCATTATTGCTGACGTGATATAGCTTTTGGGCTATAGATGTTAGAAACATCTCTAATGTTTGTCTGTCTCTATCTCTATATTTATGTTTAAAACTTGAGTTCATGGTGATATTTACCATTCAATTAAATGTGAGACATAACAGTGTCTGTTTCTATGATGTTTTAATTTTAACAGTTTTTCTTATAACATTGACTACTAACATCATTTACATACCTATAATAGCTGATACGTCTACAAAAAAGTGTAACAAATAAAATTTAAAATTTGTTTGTATTTATTCTTTAATGCATCACAGTAAGAGTATATGGTGAAAATACTTTGTTAGAAAGTTCCATGAATTAATCCTTTCTTAGAGTGGTTTTGCAAACAATTTCATAAATAGCTGGGTTGATTTATGCAGCAGATCTTGTTACAGTTTCCAGTGATTGTCCTCCTCCACTCCCCGTTATTGTGAGATAATCACATACCTCCTCTAGTTCTCCCTGTGGAAACACAGTAATTCTACATCTTTGTGGTTAGGCGTGGCCCTGTGATACGGTCTGCCACTGGAAGTGACATGAGCCACTGTTGAGGAGAGAAGAGGCTCTGCCTTTTTGCTCTTTCCTCTATCAGGGGAACATCATACCTTTCTTACTGGCTGTCCCTTCAACCTCAGGACCCACTCACTGTACGCAAGATATACCTGCCCTGCAGTCCAGTGAAAAAGGAATAAAAGTTTTATTTTAAGCCCATGGGATTACATATACATATAGAAATATAAATATAGTGAAGTCTTAACATCCAACTGTGTCCTTGCTACCCAAACTCTTCTATTTTCTCTTCCAATATGCCATTATTTCTATTGGTTTTAAGCTTAATCTCATGGTGTTTGTTTTAGAAATTAGGCAAACATGCAGTATATTAACTCAAATGGATTGATACTCCCCCAGATAAACTGATAGTGAACTCGATAGACTTAAGCTCTTCTAACTTGCTCTGCTCTAACTTGCTTACCAGCAAACTTTATGAGCTACACTTTTGCCTTATGAATTTAACTGCCAGGATGAAATGTAACCTGTGAAATCCTAGTACAAGTTGTGCAAACAAATTGGGAATCATAGGAGGGTAAAAGGGGTTCTTCAAACATCCTTGAGAAGTTCTGCTCTTGTGACGATACCCAGCACCTATGGGAATGGACTCCCTTGGACCTTCCCTAAGATGACTGCTTCTCCTTAAGTGTTTCCTCTAAGCACACGGCCAGTTAATATAATGTCTCCTGAGGTAAGTCTTGGCCTTCTTCAAAATAGTACCATCATTAAACTGGATCATTCATGGCAGAGCAAACCTAGTTAACTAGTTCTTAATCTGATTGGATGGAACAAAAATGCAAATTTTCTTTGTAAGCAAAACAACATGACAAGAAACCATTATTTCCTCTTAATTTCAACTCCATTTTCATGCTTGAGACATGAGGAGGGAGAAGACGTTTGATTTTCATTGAGTACAAGGTTAAATTTGGATAATGAGTATAGCATGCTTAGAAGAAATTGTGGTAATCTTTTTCAATAAGGTGATTAGGGTAGAAAGAACTATTTTTGTCCATTTTAGATTGAGACTGCTTCTTTACAATTGAAAAGAGAACTAACTGCAAAGATTCTGGAAGACTTCCTCAATGCATCTATTTTGTTTTATTTTTTCTCTTTCCTATACTGATTAGTCGTAAATATCTTCTAATGTAAGAGTCTTTTATCCTGAGAACTCCAAGTAGATAAAATGAAAAAGGAGGAGGGTAGGGTGGAAGAGTGCTGGAAAATACTGAAACAGGAAAGCTCTAAACAAGATAACAGATTCATTCACAGAAGTTCTGACAGGGGGATTTCTGTCAGCAGGGGCTACCATAACAAAATAGTACAAATTGGGTGGTTTAAATACAGGTATTCATTTCCTCACAGTTCAGGGAGCTGAACGTCTGGGATTCGGATGCTAGCATGGTCGTGGTCTGAGGAGGGCCCTCTTCTGGGCTCACAGAGGCTGCCTCCTCTCTGTGTCCCATGTGACCTTTCCTTGGTGTGTGCATGGAGAGTCAGCAATCACCTTTTCCTTTTCTTACAAGGACATCAGTTCTATCAGATGAGAGCCTCATCCTTATGACTTTATTTAAGCCACTTACCCCCACAAAAGCCCAATTCTCTAAATACAGCCACACTGAGAGTGAGGACTTCAACATAGGAATTTTGGCAGAGGTGGGCTTTGGGGGAGGGAATGCCACAATTCAGCCCATATCAAGGGTTTTGGCATGTGAGACAGAAAAGCCCACATCGGCACATGGAAGGAGTAACACCTAGATATTTCATTTTTCTATCACTTTTTAACCTTTTTTGTCTAATGAGAATATATCATTATTATTTTAGAAACACACACATATCTGGCAAAGCTATAATAGGAAATTTAAAAATACATATATATCATGACACTAGAAATGCCTGGTAAAATAAAGATAGACATTACAATTCTATAATTGGTAACCAGACACCTGGTAAAATAAAGATAGACATTACAATTCTATAATTTTTCAAATTGCAATGAGACCAGAGTAAAAAGAAGACTTTATGTGACATTTCATCTTATCAAGGAAAAAAGATGAGAGGAGATAACACTTAGAAACGGAAAGATTATTTAAGATTAGAAGAAATAATTCCAATTACTTTTCTGAAATTAATAGGAAAAAATATAATCAATGAGTTCTTAAAATTGTGTGAAGATAATCAAAGGTTCAATGGAAAAGGATTAGCATTTATACCCTGAGAAAATCTCACAGGTCCCCTATAATTTGATAGTGACAGTTAGTGGTTTGATATCAATCTGAGATCACTTGCTTTTAGACTTAAGAGCATATTTACTATCAGTGAAGATCCAAACTTACTTTAGAAAATGTTGACAGCAGATAACATTTTTTGAATGGTTTCAAAGTCAAATGTTTCTGGAAATTATTATATTACATTGAGAATACATTTTAACTATGTGTACGATTTAAATATATTAAAATTGATGGGCCAGGCAGGGTGGCTAACGCCTGTAATCCCAGCACTTTGGGAGGCAGAGACGAGCAGATCATGAGGTCAAGAGATTGAGACCATCCTGGCCAACATGGTGAAACCTTATCTCTACTAAAAATACAAAAATTAGCTGGGCATGGTGGTACGGGGCTGTAGTCCCAGCGACTTGGGAGGCTGAGGCAGGAGAATTGTTTGAACCCGGGAGGCAGAGGTTGCAGTGAGCCACGATCGCACCACTGCACTCTGGCCGGCAACAGAGCGAGACTCCATCTCAAAAAACAAACAAACAAACAAACAAAATAAATTGGTTCTATTATGTAGAACATTTTTGTACTTAGAATGTGATGCTATTGTAAATTTTCAAGAAAGGGTATAGCATGCAGCCTTATCCAAACTTAACCACTAGGAATCAGATTTTCAGGTGGGTCTCTTTAGTCTAGTTGTCTTTAAATGGTTCCGGAAACTCTGAACTATAATTATGATTTTTTTTTTTCCTGGAGAACAGAGTGTTTACATATTTGGTAATACAGACAATGTAATCTGACCATATTTAAAAACAACATTCTACTCCCAAATTGCTTAAATTATTTTTAGAGAAACAGATCATGTATAATACACAAAAATCTAAGTCTGCCATTTCCTGACAACCTTGCATGCATAGTTTGCCATTTCCCATGGAAGAAGGAAAGACCATTTTTGCAGGGAATGTATGGGAGACACGTGAAATAAATGGGAACTTTGTTGAGGCTTGAAGATGGGGCACGTGACATATGAAAGGACGCTGGCACTGGTAAGGGAAGAACAGGATTGGTGAAGCATGCAGGATACCTTAAATGAGAATCAGTCTCCTTGAATCTGATTTCATTTTTTCTCTGACCACTGTTAGCAGAGAAACAATGCTGAAACATGACCCAGAGCATGGGATTTCAAATCAGACCAATGGAGCTTCGCTTTTCATTTCTCCACTTCCAACCTTTGTGAACATCACTTAGCTATGGTGCTGCACCTCACCAGCAAATGGGGGTAATGATAGCAGCCAGTTCATTGAGTTATTGGAAGATTAATTAAAGCACCTTCCTAGCATTGGCTCCACCTAAAGTAAGTGATTAATATATATTGAAATATTATTGTTACTGTAACTCTTCACCTTGTGAAGAGTTTTCAGTGCATCTGTTTTCAGCTAACTAAAATCACAGTGATTTCTTTAGCTAAAATGAATTATTTTCCTGAATATACAATTCAGATAGCACGCTTAAGCATTTTTCACTAAAGTATTTTGTGTTTAATGGTTTCCTTCCTTTGTGTATATACATATTATAAATTATATACATGATTATTTATGTTTAGATTGTTGATATTTAGTATCTAGAGAGAGCCTTGCATTGTTCAGGCATTCCCTGCTGGTTTCAAATTCGCTTCTTCCCCGCCAGTGTTTCCTCTTAAGGATGTGAAGAGGTGTCCTAATTACAAGTCAGGACACATACCCCAGTGCGCCCCCTTCTTCCTGTGCTGTTTGCCTTCAGTGCCCCACATCAGTGCCTTGGACCCATTTGACTTCCTTCATCTCTGCTGACAGTTTTCTTTTTGTCTTATATCAGGAGGTGCACTGTGAAAAACCTCCCCTTTGAGGAAGCTTCAAAAGTCACGTTTCTTTTCTTGAATAGCTCTTTTTTCTAGTTACATCTTTTACAAGTATAACCTATCTTTAATCACTGCATGACCTTGACAAGATTTAAAATCACAGAACCTTATCACTCACATGAACCCATGGGAATATACAGTTGAACCCAATATGGAAAATTTCTCTCAATCATTCCTGAAAAATGTCTGTGCAACCCTTGAGTGTATTTCTGCAGTGACAGAGTGCTCCATAACTCAGGAGGCAGCAAATCCCATTGTTGAGTAGCCTTAAGAGCATCCTATATTTAGCCAATGTATGCCTCCCTACAACTTTGAACCTGGGTAGTAACTCAGGGCTGAGTGACTGAAAGATGTACTGTGGAATAAGAATACTCTTTCCAGGTCTCCAGACAGATGGTAAATGAAATGCAGTTTTCATCTCTCAATATTCTCCTGTACTTAACCATGATAGTTTTTGATTAGTCATTGTCACTGTTGGAAGTGGCTTGAATTGGGCACTCTATATCTCACCAGCTGTGGTGCACTCCAAAGCCTATTTTCCATCCATCGAGTTCTGTTCGCTCAGGCTTCGCTGGTTTCTATTATTAGTCACTTATTTCATCTGTTTTCCAATGGCTTTACAGAGTTGCCTCATTTTTAGTTAGCGGGTAAAATTACTCAGTAGGTCTGTAGTTTCTTCACTTATAAAAGTGAGATAATAGGTCTGAATCCAACTTTGTACAGCAGAGGACATTATTCAAATCTTAAAGTGCTTAATGTGTCCACATATTCATCAATATATTATTCAAAATTATATTATCACTTGCATGAGTGTTTAAATAAATAAGTTTAATATTTTTACAAAAGTAAAATGTTGGAAATTACACTCAATTATAGTAGTTGTTAATGTCTTATAAATATTGTTGATATTGTTTTCATTGTTGTTAGTGTTTTCTAAATATTCATCATGTAACATCCTTCCAGGAAGGAGCCATTCGTGTTACCCTTTGACAGATGAGGAAAACTGATATATAGCAAGAAAAGTGGCAGAGCTGACATTGGAAACTGAAATTTCAGGTTCTAAAATCTTTGTATGCTTAACCTTTAGGCTGGATTACTTACTGAGTTAACACAGTAATACCCATGTAGTGAGTACATGGTACATGCTCTTTGGCATCAGGAACAGGAAAGTTGGGAGTCTGTAGATAAGAACAATTGGGTGTCGCAGAAGTTAGTTGATGCATGTGGAATACAGAGAGATTGTGAGGTCCGTCGCAGAAAATTTTGCCTATTGTCTCTTCTACAGGCTAGCCAGGCGTGCTGAACACTTGAGTTTTCAGTTAATGAGAGTCCCCGTAGGTGTACCTTTCCTTGCATTTTCCTTGGAACTGAAAATCTCTAAAGTTCACTTGAAAGAGGTTTTAACAAAAGCTTAATACAAGGCTTTGGATATTGAAGTAACAATGACCGACTTCAACAAATGCTTGGAAAAGGAAGTTTATCTAAACCTTTCAGGTTTTGGATAGAACTTTTGAAATCAAAGACAAATAGTGAAGTTCTCATGTTTAAGACATTCTTCGATGTTAAGGATAGCTCCAAATTCACTTACTTCTCCAAAGGTTATAATCACAGAAAGTCATTTTCAAAAGAAATTAGGTACTACTTGTCACTGAAGTTCTTAAGAGCAGGAAATGCTATTTGCAGCCTTTGACATTGTGCTGTTTGTAATTGGGTTAATATTACTGTTTTGTACCAGAAAACTAACTACACTTTTCACTGCTGCTAAAGGGACGGCTTGGTTGGTAATGATCTGGACTATTTTTGCTGAACGTTTTCATTGTGCACACTTAGCATGCAGAGAGTCTGAAAGCAAGAAAGAAAATCAGTGCAACCTGGAATGCAAGATCGAATTTTACACTCTAGCTTTTGTTTTGCTGCACATCCAGTAAGCAGCAATTCAGATATTTAGTTTATTTTAATGTCATGATTTCATTAGATAGGAAGGGTTTTTTTTGGTTTTGTTTTGTTTTTTACTTCATCGTTAAATTTGAAATAAGTGAATACTCAGTCCTTCTAAATGCAATTAGGTAAATAAAAGGCTCTTTTCCCACTGAGTTACACTATTACTTGAGAAGTATTATCTTTAGTATTGATTGCTTGGTTTGTTTGTTTGCCTTTAGAGACAGAATCTCGCTTTGATACTCAGGCTGGCCTCAAATTCCTGAGCTCAAACGATCCTCCTGCCTCAGCCTCCTAGAAGCTGGGACTACAGGCATCACTTTGATTGGTACACCCTGATCTTTGGAGGAAGTCTGCAACGAAGCCTTGTGTAAGTCAGTCACAGTGTTAAACTGAACCCAGGAGATTTCACAGGTAAAAAAGTTGACTCATAAAAATCCAATAAAGCATCTTAAATATAAAGTTCAAATTTAATACATTCCTTTTAAAAGTTAATATTTGGGAGATAAATGTTTTACCAAACATAACTTAGTAATAACTTATGCTTGTTAATTTTAAGCCAAAATTGAGAGATGGTTTAATTACAATAATTTTTAACGATGTCTAAGACTGAATAAGAGTATCTGATGATCAGCTAACCCATGAGTAAATTTAAAAAGGCAGTAACATTTCCCAATTAAAAGCACAATGAACTGTGGCTTAACAATTTTCATATACTAGATATACTTTTCCCACATCATGGCATATAAATTGTAAAGATGAAATTGCTAGTGCTCTTCTCTGTTGAAGAGGAATTTTGGAACATGCAAATACAGATGGTACTGGATAACCTCCAGTCTGTGGCTCCATCTTGCTATATAAACTCTTCTAAAATTAGTGAAATTCTCATAGGAAAAAAAAAAAAAAGGCATGTCCAAAGTGAAGTCACGTTACTGCTTGCCTGATACTTCAGGACATGCAAAATTGAAATAATATATGGTGTTCATAGCTAGTGTCAATATGTCTACCACATAAGAGATGCCTGATTATTTTTAGACACTGTTCAAGCAGATTTAAGGACTTTGTGATGAAAGCTGTTATGTGCCACCAAGTTCTCCCCTCAGTTTCTGGGTGTGCTGCCAGATGACTGTCCTCAGGTGCAGTGTTTTTTTTGGAGGGGAGAATGCACAATTCCAAGCTCACAATTTCTTTCACAAGCAGCCTACATTCATTGTCTGATCAACACATGAGGTCAAGAACCAGATGCTTCACCTACTCCAGACCACTCGCCTGAGGCTCACTCAGCACTCCCCATGCGTGTGTCCTGGGGCATTTTCAGGGCTGCACCACAATGCACCGTCTCCCCATGCCAAAGCCTCCTGTCTCTTACAAGGCAGTGATTCCAATCATGTTTCCTCATAAGCATACTGCGCACTAATTTTAATCTCAGATTTTGCTACCTGAAGGACCTAACCCATGACACTTGGTGCTAAGAATGGTCCAAATAAAGGAGAGGCTAAAATGGAATTTTGGAGTTTGACCAGCTGCCAACCAGCTGGCGATAAAAACCTCACTGGTGGCAGGTGGAGCACAGAGAGGCCTTGGCACAAGCTAACAGCACAATTACTACAACATTCACTGGCTGTGGACCAATGTTGTACCACTGGCAAAAACTGCATTATCTGGTACAACCTGGTGTTGAAGAGATGTAGAAAATAGTTACCATAGGGCAGTAGGATTGAGTGCCTACTGCTAAGCTTGAGAGTGTTTGATTGATAATTAAAAAGTAAATGTGGAGACCAGAAGGCCTCATTGATTACGTATAAAGAGACTCCACTCTCTTAAAATTGGAAGGCAGAGAAAGCTGAGGACCAGACCTAGAGCTTAGTGGGAAAAGTAGCTGAGCTTCAAAGAAGAAAAATCCTCACCATGGCAGCTGTGCCATGCAAGCAGGAGCCTTGTTGGGAAACAATGACCCTGACATGTAGAATGAGCATATCTGGGTTAATGCTCTAAATATTTTGAATCCCCAGGTTTCCCTGAACCCTCTGACTTTGCAAAAGTGGCATGCTCCTTCTTATGAAAAGAGTGCTTCCTAGTGGGGCCAGGAGTTTCCCTTTGCTTGATGGAGATGTCTGTTTTGAAAGACACCATGAACATATCACAGTTCCCTACTTTTTCTCCTGGCAGCCAGGAAGGTTAATTTATAACAAAATCAAGTTGTTTATATCATATAACAGCAGCTGTCATCTGGTAACATGATCAAACGGTCTCTTTAAAGGCACAGTTCATGTTCCAGCCAGGAGACAGTGCTTTACCAGAATAGGGCGCTATCATTGAGAATGTAGTATGTCCTTTAAATCAGTGGCAGCTATATGGTAGTGCTCCCTGAACAA
Source organism: Piliocolobus tephrosceles (assembly GCF_002776525.5). Lineage (NCBI taxonomy): Eukaryota > Metazoa > Chordata > Mammalia > Primates > Cercopithecidae > Piliocolobus > Piliocolobus tephrosceles. Next base: position 40,775,515 of record NC_045441.1, read on the forward strand.
GTAGAATGCATGGATCCAACAAGCAAGAGATCAAAATAAAAGTCTCCCTACTTACCATCACTTCAAGTGATTTATTTGGGGACTCATGTATTTTATCTTTGCAGTTCTGTGTTCCGTAAGCTTAAAGCTTGTTGTTACCAAAGCAGGTTTGCCTCTACCAGGGAGACATTAATATTCCCCTTGACCTAAAAGCTAAAGTCACTGTCTAAGCATTTCAGACTTTTCATGCTGGAGAACCAGTAGGCAAAAAGAGTTAGTAATGTGACAGGTGTAATTGATCTTGACTCTCAGGAAAAGACAGCTACTGAGGGGCAGGTAGGCGTACACCTGACACCTAGGTGGTTTACTTCGGCTGCTCTTGGCAAGTCGTTATCTAACTGAAGAATACGTGGTGACCAGGGGCTTGGATGCCTAGGGGAATAGGGGCTAAAATCCAGCTCACATCACCAGATGAGTCACCAAGACAAAGAGAGATGCTGGCTAAAGATGAAGGGAGTCTAGATTGAATATTAGAGGAGGAACACCCTGAGGATCCAGTGCAGCCTTGACACCAAATACAGAGGCAGGTCCTGGAGCTCTTTCCAATGACCTTCCTCTGATAAATGACCAAGAGAAAGAAAGGCTCACAGAATTCCTGGGGGTGTGCTCCCAGATCTTACACAAAGAAGTTAATAAGAAGGTGCACATTGTCCACTGTGATGGGGACTATGGTCCATCAGACAGATCCCTCTGCAGGGCTTCCTCATTCATGTTCAGGGAGTGCTAGCAAAAGGCATCCCTCAGCTGTAAGCCCTCCACAGAAAGAAATGGACTCTAGTGAAGATAACAGCCTCACTCAAGCTCATTTCTTCTTCCAAAGACAGCCAGGAGTTAATGACTGAATATCACAGGGACATGAATGCCCTGTCCTATCACCTCAATTTGAGGAATTCTGAAATTCCATCCCCAGCTCCAGAGTTCCCTATGTGATTGGCTGAGGACTTCATAGGACTACATAGCAGTTCAACTTTTCCCTCTTTCCAGTCTTGATTCCTTCTTTTCTTTCTTTAGGGTATTAATCCTAAGAGCACTCCCTAAAAAGACCCTGCTAGCTAACCTCCACAGCAGAGTCTGCTTCCCAGGGAAACCAAACTGTGCACTGACTTCTTTCTTATGGAAATTTTTATTCTATCCCAAAACTCTTGCTCGGAACATCCAGAAACTGTTTCATTTCAGTTATGGTAATTTTCTATTCTAAAAGTTGCCGTGTCATTCTTTTTATAGTTTCTGTATATCTGATAAGACTTTGTCTTCACATATTAAAACTGTATTTTCTTATAGTTTTTTAAAACTTTTATAGCAACCACTTTGTGTTTATCTATAAAGAGTTTAGAGTTTGCTTTATATTATTTTTTTCCTGACCATAAGTTACATTTTCTTTTTTCTTTGTAATTCTGGTGATTAAAAAAGTGTGAAACATTTTGGGTAACACAATCAAGTGTAAAGAATTAGAACCCTGCTACCCATCCTCAAAAAATGTTGATTCTTGTTTTAGCAATCAGATCAGTTAGTCAATTACTACTCAATCACCTTGAACTGAGTAAACTTTTATGGTTGGTTTGTGAAAATGTGAAAATCAGTAGAAACTTCAAGTGTTTTACAAGCCTTTCTAACTTTAAGAGACTTAAACTCCAAATGTTAAAGAGATCCCTGAGATCTCTTTAAACTTTGTTTTAGGTTTGTTACAGTGGGTGTAGAGTAGATTTTGTTCTAGGGCATGGTTCATGCTGCCTTTCTAATCACTCATGGTTGCCATGGGTGTTAATGAGATCTACAATGAGCCCAGCATTACCCTAAGTTTACTGTTTCTCAAATCGATGGCACTTGCTATCTGGAATACCTTGGGTGGCTTGTACAGCATGTATACATGTATGCATACCTCTTTAACATGAACTTGCAGGGGATCTACACATGGGCTTCTGGGGCTTTCTACAAAGCTCTTTTCTTTGATCCCTCCACCAGGCTGCTCCACAAAAATTCCAAATGCTTCAGCTGCAATATAGTCTGATCTCTGCATTTTCAGTTTAACAGGATCTCTGTGATTTACTTTTTGCCATAGAATCAGTAAATTTTCCCCCAACAGAAAGCTGGTGGTCATGGAACTCATCATGTGAGTTTCTTTCTCTTCGAGGGCTGTCATCTTGCAATGGTCATTTTTTAGTGCATGAAAACACTTGCTTCATATGTTTTGTCCAGTTACATATTTGTTTGTTGCAGGAGGGAGAGTCTTGTTCTGGTACTTAATCCTGAAAAGAAGCAGAAGTCTGAGAGAATGTATCTCTGTACATTTTTCCTGTTTCAATCTTAACGTTTGCATGAACATGTGAATTTGTTCTTTTGTTTCCCCCAAATAAGTATAACAAATAAGTTGCAGAATTATTTATTCCATATTAACTTGAAACTTTCTTGGCCAGATACGTGTTGATATTTGACATCCTGTGAGGAATGCAACTAGATTAGGAGTGACACCTGTAAGGGAAAGGTAAGTGCGTGTTTTGGGATAATATGTTAATACTATAAAAGGGTTAAGAGAATATATTCTTACTCCAAATATAAATATTTCATGAAGTCTCCCCAGACTTCTTAAATCAAAGCATAACCAGTCTCGTTTGCTTACAGGAGTCCTTTAACTTATCAAACATTCTATTGTAGTCCATGTCATAGGGATATTTTTGGTTTGTCCTGTTTTTCCTTGTTGTTTCTGATACTGTGTAGCCAGTCTTATATAATAGCATATTCAGTCTGTTTATTCCTGTCTCCTTTTGAGATAGAGATACCATACAAGGTAATACTAGAAGTCCTGCTTTGCTCACTTAAATGCAGAGGGCTGCCAGGAGTGATGGTAGAAGGGCATTACTGGTTGAGAATATCTCATCCTCCAAGATTTCCATCTCTGAATCAAGGGGAGGAATTATAAGGCTCTGAAAATCATGATGGAAGATCAGCAGTAGCACCAAATACACAAATAAATTCATGCCAACTAAAATTTACAGGGATGTTCGGGTTTTTCCAAAGACTCTATCTTTTTCCACCAATGACAAGAATAAATGTCAAAATATAGAAAAGAATCATATACCTGAGAAATAGCCCAGAATCAGTGAGTATGGAAGCTGATACCTGAGTGATAGAAAGAACAATATGGTGAAGCACTGTGTTGAAAAATGCTTTCCATTTCCTTCTGTTTGCTTTGCTCTGCTTCCATTTCAAATAAATGGTTTTGTTACTCGTTGAGGCTTATACCTCTGCATCCTCAGGATATCTGTCCTCAATGTCCCCTCTCTTCACTTGACACTTGTCTGTCTAAATGTGGAGTCTTCAGAGGGGGAGAGAGAGAGAGGCAGGGGGATAGAGATGGAGTAATAGAGACAGAGACGGGGAGAGATAGTGATAGAGAAAGTGAGGAGGAGGTTAACAATATAAACACCATGACATCGGCAATAAAGGCGTTTCCTTAATTTTGGCTTCGAGAAAGTAAACACTGTCTCTCTCTTCTTCACCAGCCTCTTGACAAAACCAATAAATAGCCTAGTTATCTTCCACAAAAAGCTTGAGTGGCATCAGTAAATCCTACTAGGAACTTGTAGGAGAGAGCAATAAATTCTGCCAGTAATGAACAAAGGAGAGAGACTGTTCTCACAGTTAATAAAGATATATCTGAGCCTGGGTTATTTATAAAAGAAAGAGATTTAACAGTTTTACATGGTGGAAGACAAAGGAGGAGCAAAGTTATGTCTTACATGGTGGCAGGCAAGAGAGCTTGTGTAGGGAAACTCCCCTTTATAAAACCATCAAATCTCATGAGACTTATTCACTGTCACGATACTCCTGCAGCATTTGAAGAGACTGGTGTTAGAGTTGAGCAATGAAGGGTGTGCCCAGAGTAACAGCTCACTTGGAAGAAGTGCCTTTTTTGTTGATGGAATTCATTTATTCATTCATTCATTCAACAGTTATTGAATATGTATTTAAATTGCCCCAGACAGTGGGAAAACAATGCTGATCAAAAATAGGTATTTTACCTGTATTCATGGAACTTGGATAGAGTGTGTGATAAATACTTAAGTAAGCATGAAAATACAATGACTAACAATTTTAAGAACCATAGAGTTGAAACACAGGCTACCATAAGATTAGTGACAGGGAAACTGACCTACCCTGAAACTCTAGCAAGCCCTCTTTTATACGGTGAGATTGAGTTCAGATGTGATTATTAGAAGCGTTATATTCGTGAAAGGAATGATAATTGTAACACCATAAGCAAAGACTACATTGTAAGTGAAAGGGAAATGTATGTAGACTGGACGTCAAGGGGGGCCAAACCATGCTGGTTACGAGGCAACATAAAGACTTCGGGGTTTATATTGAAGAATTTAAATAAAATGTAAAAATGCTCAATCAAATTTACATTTTTTTAAAGTTCACTCCTAATGCAGTATGGAGAAAAAAATGGTGAATGAAGGGACACACAAACTTCTTTAAAAAAGCTTGTTCAGAAAGATTGTAAGAAAATGTGATGGTTTGCCCTAGGTGACAGCAATGAATATAGAGAGCTCTGAAGAGATTAGCAAGATATTTTGAGGGTGAATGGAAGTGATACCATGCTTTTAATCAGCTAGAAAGGAGACAGGGTGATGGAGAAAGAGTTACCACTGGCACCCAATTTCTTTAAGTATGATAGGTATTGGTGTTATTTACTAAGATAGAACTGTTGGAGGAGGTGTTGGTTAGTGAGGAAGAATGATACGGTGGTGGATGGTAATCAACTCGGTTCAAGTGTTAACTTTGAAGTGACCATGAAAATGGCAACAGTACACGTACAATAACCATTGCTTCATCTTCTCTGATGAAGATGTCAAGCTAGATCATTATGATAGGCAACACTGAACAGACGGCCATTGGCATGTGGCTACAATAACCTAGGGAGAGAATGTAGGCGAGTGTGCTTGGGCACTTCACCATTACAACGCTGGATGAAGGAGGATAGATCTGTAAAACAGAATAAGAAATAGTAAGTAGAGAAGCAAATGAAACATAGGAGTGTGGTGTCACAGAGTTCAAGTCATAAGAATATTTTAGATAATACAGAATAGGTCAATGTGAAAAAAAGCCAGTGAAGAAAAAATATTCAGTCATTCTTTCAGAGTGAAGTGGGTACTGTTGTCAGAATATAGGGTGTACCCAAGATTCTGCAGATTCTGGAAAGACTATAAGAGTAATTGCACCACTATGAGCTATCAATGTGGTATTAGTACATTCATCATGTGTTATTGTATTAGTACATTCATCATGTGTTATCTTTATTTACTCCTCAAAACAGTCATATGATCCGGGGATTATCTGTTCTGTTTTGTCCATTGGAAACAACACCTAAGAAGCCAACACTGACTTATTGCACAGCCTGGTCAAAGTCTCATGAATGCCATGAAAACTCTGTCTAAGTGGAAAGAAAATGAGACTATTTCCTTCTTTCAGTTTATTGGAAAAATGGGTGCTGGGGAATTCGAATTTATCCTCAATAGCTATTAAAATGGGGTAATTCCAAATGAGAGGAAGCCTCAAATCAGCAGAGGAAACTGATGGCAGAAGTAGATCATTGCCCTTTATGTCTCCACAGGAAATCACTTATTACCTAAAAAGTTGCTTGCAAATGAGAAAGATAAGTTCTTTTTGACTCCTATTTAAATATTATGCTAAACAGAAAAAGTTGATAATCTATGTATTGCTTGTTTTTAAAGAAAAGATGGAAGCATTTCATTTTTTGTTAAATGCATCTATTGTGCATTACACCTGTAGTATAGAGAAAGCCCATATCAAGTCCAAGCAACAATGAACAATTATAGTCAGAGTGTGTAAGAGCAGCTACCTATAAAGATTCTCTCCACCCAGAGAACATCCCAGGCATGGAAGTGACACACTGTCTACCAACTGCCTACATTTGATTTTATAAACATCCTCTTTTCTGTGAGTAAACCATGTATGTTGGTTTCTTCTGTTATTTTGTGTGCAAATAGTCATCACTAAAACCTATCTATAATTTCAGTGTGAGAATACAGGTCTTTTCCAAATAAGAAAGGGAATAAAAATCCAAATTTGGAAACATTCTATATAAAATCTTGGGTCTCTGCTTGGGTATATACTAGATGTTTAAACTTAGGAAAATGATTTAATTTCTTGGAGGTTCTGAATTCTGATCAGAAAATGAAGATGGTAACATTTTGCAGATGTTTTTATGTTTTATACATGTAAAATACTAACACAGTACCAGTCACACGACAGACACTCAATAAATGACAGCAATTGTTTTCATTGCTGCCACTGTTTTTATCACAGGATGAAAAACTTCCATTTGTGTTTTAAGCAAGGACGCTCCCTTTCCAAACAGGCAAAAGAGTAAAAACAATCCCCATGACTTATGAAAGACAGCTTTTTAAAGGTTTGCAGATATTTTTTAAACTGTTGTCTTTCTGCTAAAGATAATTACAATTCTCCTTAACCTACTATTACATTCTGAAATATATTCTGATTACCAGAACTTTTAGGTCTTTTGTATCTGCAGTATTTTTCTAGAAAATAGAATAAATAACTATTATGGAATGGCATATTTTGCAAATAAACATTTATTAGAAGAGTTATGGATAGAAATTTTATGTAGTTCTATAATTACCTTTATTAATATAGAAATCGACATAGGAATCAGCATATTCCATAGGAAATATGGAATACATTCTGGAAAAGATTTCTGGCAGAATTATTTTCAATAATAATAATATATTTATATCAATAATATATATCTATATATTGATATATATCAAGAAAAAATTATATATTTAACTATTTAAAAATAAATTAAATATAGAACATATTTTATAATCGGTATCTATGTTTAAAGATGCCTATGGCAATATTTGCCAAAGATGCTATAATAGTTTCTAGGACTGTTGTAACAAATTACCTCAAACTGTGTGGCTTAAAACAAAGAAGTATATTCTTTCCCAGTTGTTGCCATCAGCAGTACAGAGTCTAATTAAGGGTGGAGACCCATGTCCTGCGGCTGTACTGGGGACCAATCCCTCCTCTTCCTCTCCCAGCTGCTTGCAGCTATTCATGTTCTTTGACTTGTGCATCTCTCTGCTTCATGGACTTTCCTGGGTGCGTCTCCACTATGTATCTATCTTATAAAGATATTTGTCATTGGATTAGTTAATCATTGGTTAGCTATTGGTTAACCTAGGATCATCTCCCATTTTCCAGAACCTTAAGTACGGCTATGCAAACCTTTATTCCAGATAAGGTAACATTCACAAGTTCCAAGGATTAGGACACAGGCATATGTTTTGGGGTTAGGGGATACCATTTATCCCATTCCAGATGCTACTGGATGTACTGTGTTAAAATGTGCTCTGGACAAACGAATTTTGGATTCACTCCATGCTCTATTGCCCTCAGTGAGATTCACATTTGGAGAAATAAAACATCCTAAAGTAAACAAAATGGTTTCACTTTTTTCAGTACAGTAGATACATACTAATATATTTGGAGGCACTACTGGTCCATGGAACGCATTTTCAACAACACCAGCCAACATTTACACATACAAATACATCAGGCACAGAATCTTCAAAAGGCATGTCGTCAGTTTAATCTGGACCTACTGAAGTAACATGGGGATTTTTTGTTTGCTTGTTTTTTTAGATGGAGTCTCGCTCTGTCACCCAGGCTGGATCTCGGCTCACTGCAGGCTCCGCCTCCCGGGTTCAAGCCATTCTCCTGCCTCAGCCTCTCAAGTAGCTGGGACTACAGGTGCCGCCACCACGTCTGGCTAATTTTTTGTATTTTTAGTAGAGATGGAGTTTCACCATGTTAGCCAGGATGGTCAGCCAGGATGGTCTTGATCTCCTGACCTCGTGATCCAACCACCTCGGCCTCCCAAAGTGCTGGGATTACAGGTGTGAGCCACCACCCCTGGCCAACATAGGGATATTTTTAAAAGAAATTCATCAGTAAGATTCATGAATGTAGGTGGTTAAAATTATTCCAGTAATCAAACTCCTCATTTATTATTGAAAATTACAATAAACTATGTTGTTCTCAGTCACATCCTTAACTGACAATGAATTACAGAGAGTGATTTATTTCTTCAGCAAAAATTATCCCTGGAAACATTCTTTACAACAATTGCACCAAGCATAACCCCATGAGCTTCATTTTTCCCACTTAAATTTTTATTTTGGCATCACTAACCATTAACATGTAAGCTAAATTTAAGCTGAGGACCACCTCACTCTGATCCACCCTACACACACTTAGGTGAAGGGACGCTATACTTTTCTGAGGTCGATTGTTGGTCAGTAAAGAGGGACTCAGATATTTCACTGCATCAGCCAAATAATTATTTCTCCACCAATGATTCTGCTCATTCACCTCCTGTAACTCCTTTATTCACAGTGTATCGGAGTCTCTACGATGTACTTTTTATGGTGATCCTAACAATTTTCTCAAGGACAGACATAATGGAGAATCTGCCCTAATCTACCTCTACATGGTAGGATTTTGTCCTCCTTTCTTGTGATTTGTGTCTTCTCAGTGTGTAGCAGAGCTAAGAAGGTCATTAGAGATAAGCAGCAATTGAAAAACACTGGTAGTGTAGCATTTGCATTATGGATGAGATGTTAAGTAACATTTTCTCTGTGCATTCTGTTTAACTCAGTACAACAGATATTAATGGAATTCTATGTGCAGTGCCTATGATAGGCTAGAACAGGGCTCACTGCTGTAAGGAACAGAGATACATAAATAAATGCTGGCAGTTTATAGGGTTCTGGCTTTTCACTTCTTCCACTTCCTCATCAAAGATCTGACTGATGAGCATGGCTACGTATTTGGTAGCCTAATAGAAAACAGATGACAATTTGGGTTGTCTGTGCAAGCACATGATAACTGCAGTAAGCAACTTAAATAGCAAATTTATCCAGGCCTGGGGCTAAAGCAGAGGTCTTGGGTCACATAAACAGGTGTGCTCACAAAGAGAAGCAGAGTAGTAAGTGCAATGAAAATATAAAACAGCTACATAAGAAGAGAAAGAAAGATGGTAGATCATTCACTCTTATTATAGGCACAAAGAACAGAGTGAGGACAGGCCTCTCCCATACTCTCAATGGGAGGCAGAAGAAAGGGAGAGCTTGTCAAAGGTGGTCTTGCCTTGTTGTACACTTAGGTGATAATGCCAGTGGTGCACTGCTGTTCTGGACATGAGGCATGAAGGAGGGTGGATGTGCTCAACTTTTGTTATTGAGGCACAAAGTCCTGAGCCCCATGGAAGCTCTGATCTGCTCTTCATCTCTATGGCAAAAACAAAACAAAATATTACTTCTGAAAGTTCCCAGTGAAAGACCACAAGCACAAATTCCATGTTCTTAGTCTTTTACAGGATGGAAACATGAGAAGTGATAGGTAAACTCCTTCTCATATGCCATTCAATTGTAACACTGCATGCACAAGTGAGTACTATTATTATTACATTATATTTTGGGTAATGCAAGGGAGTCTAATAGGAGATGGTCATCCTGATTGCCACATGCAAATTACTCTGTAAATTACAATTCAATATGAACGTGGCATTGGGAACATGTGTGTAAGGGTCAAAAATAGCTGAGGAAAAGCACTGAATACTTTTATCTATAGGAATTTCACTAAAACAGGAAACTCTATAGGACATTTCAAGATAGAATATTTTTCAGAGATGGTGTTATCTGAATTAGGCACTTTAAATAAGTCTTATGTAATTAACTTTATTGGCTGACTTTAAACATTTAGTCTATTTCAATTCTTCTTTCACTGACTGAATTAAATACTCTTTAATAGCATCTACATTAAGCAAAGGACAAACAGAACTGGTATCAGTGGTAATGGTCACCTAATCTTACAATTCTCCAGGCCTAAAAGCTGCCTTCTTTCATGCTTGACATGCCTATGAGTTTACAATGGACTCTTCTACTGGAGCACGGATTAGAGGTGGCTCTTAGGATATCCTTACATGGGGATAGTTGTAATGCTAATGACAGTTGTCAGTCTATCTTCCATACCCTAGATATTCAGTGCTCTTCATTTTCTGTTCACCAAAACAGAACTGTATCTTCATATTCTCATCCCCTAAGACCTGTAGTGTCTCACAGCGGGTCGGGGTGAAGATTATTCAGTGGCTCATTTTTCTCTAAGTTTTTTTTTTTTTTTTTTTTTAAGGAGGATGGTTCAAGACATTACCTTACCTAGTTAGATAATTTAATGAATGTAAATACTCTTACGATAAAGTCCAATTGACAATATATTATTAGGGTTAATAATTTTGAGACAGACATATTCACTACCTTAACAGTACCTTAATACCATTTTCCCCCCAAAGGATAAAAAATCTTAAATTTCCCTCAACAGCTTATAACCCAGCTTTCTTTGCTTAATCTCAACTTCTTTACTTTTATGTACTGAACAATAAAACTTTAAGAAATGTTCATTTATCAAAATTTGTTACAGAAGATAAGAAATCTCATCTGTATGAAAAATCAGAGAAATAGCATTGTACATGTGCATACATGTATATTTCTGTGTGTTTGCACAAGCATGTATGTTTGTTGAACGGCGCTGGAGACCAAGATAGTATGAAAGAGATTCTGAAGATAAGAAGGAAAAGTTAGGAAGGGTCATTACATGAAAGAACTTATATCCATGCAAATGGGCTTTTAATAAATTGTAATAGAACACTCAGAGTTTGTCACAAACAGTTAAGAATGGAAGTTGGTTTGTGAAACCTTTGTTTTATAATAGATGACAGATTAGATAGATTATGTGTGTTTATACTAAGCATAAAATGTACTTCTTTTTTATTTTTATTTTTTATTATACTTTAAGTTCTAGGGTACATGTGCACAATGTGCAGGTTTGTTACATATGTACACATGTGCCATGTTGGTGTGCTGGACCCATTAACTCGTCATTTACATTAGGTATATCTCCTAATGCCATCCCTCCCCGCTCCCCCAACCCCACAACAGCCCCGGTGTGTAATGTTTCCCTTCCTGTGTCCAAGTGTTCTCATTGTTCAATTCCCACCTATGAGTGAGAACATGTAGTGTTTGGCTTTCTGCCCTTGTGATCGTTTGCTGAGAATGATGGTTTCCAGCTTCATCCATGTCCCTACAAAGCACATGAACTCATCCTTTTTTATGGCTGCATAGTATTCCATGGTGTATATGTGTCACATTTTCTTAATCCAGTCTATCATTGATGGACATTTGGGTTGGTTCCAAGTCTTTGCTATTGTGAATAGTGCCGCAATAAACATACATGTGCATGTGTCTTTATAGCAGCATGATTTGTAATCCTTTGGGTATAGACCCAGTAATGGGATGGCTGGGTCAAATGGTATCTCTGGTTCTAGATCCTTGAGGAATCGTCACATTGTCTTCCACAATGGTTGAACTAGATTACAGTCCCACCAACGGTGTAAAAGTGTTCCTATTTCTCTACATCCTCTCCAGCACCTGTTGTTTCCTGACTTTTTAATGATCACCATTCTAACTGGTGTGAGATGGTATCTCATTGTGGTTTTGATTTGCATTTCTCTGATGGCTAGTGATGATGAGCATTTTTTCATGTGTCTGTTGGCTGCATAAATGTCTTCTTTTGAGAAATGTCTGTTCATATCCTTCACCCACTTTTTGATGGGGTTGTTTTTTCTTGTAAATTTGTTTGAGTTCTTTGTAGATTTTGGATATTAGCCCTTTGTCAGATGTACTTCTTATTGTCCATATGAGCAAAAGTTTAAAAACTAACAATTTAGAGAGATTAAATGTTTATCAGTAGATTATTACTATCTACTTCTTATTTACATTCCTTACATAAAAAATTAGTGTGAGAGAATCATATGCAAATACAGCTGAGGAGAACAATAGCAATTATGAATCTAACATCCACAATTTCAAGTTGATGGGGGGAAGCGAGACCTGAGATGCAAGTGTTTGTCCAAGGTCACACACGTGACGGTCAGGGGAGCTGTGATCTACATTCAGGTAACGCTCTCCAGTTCTGTCATTGCTTTTATTCTGCCACTTACCACCATCATCAGAGCTAACTACAAATCTGTTATTGAGCTACATTGCTGTCTGGGCTGATAGCTAAGGTTCATTACCTCATGGCAAGAAACTTAAGGACTCCAGCACACACAAAGAGTGAGTTTAAGACTGGAGGTTTAATAGGCAAAAGAAAGAGAAAGGAGAATACCTCTCTCCTGGGAGAGGGATGACTGAATGGGACTTCCGGCCTGTGTTGGAAGGCAATAGATTTTATAGACAGGTTTGAGAAGGCAGTGTCTGATTTACATAGGGCCCAAAGATTGGTTGGACCAACTGTGATGTTTACATAATGCTCAGGGAAGCTGGCTGCCCCACCCTAATCATTATGCAAATGAGGTTGTGGCGTGACTGGTGCCACATTGCCTGCTCGTTACTGTACACGTGGCTGTCAAAGAGAAGGGAACATGGAGCTGTCATTTTGAACATGCCTAATCCCAGGTAGCCTTTTTTTATTGGCACAACTGCCAGCATTCACCTTTGCAAGCTTCCAGCTTGCTTGTCTATGTCTGCAGCTCAATTTTACAGGCTGCTCTTTGTTAGAAAAGAAAATGATTTGGGGGCTGTTTTTCATTAAAAGGAAAATCTTACCAAGGACTTCCTTACCCTCACTATCTGCCTAAATAATTTCTTTTTAACTCCTGTATCACTATGGCTAATGGAAAAAAAAATTCATTAAAAAATATCGTGGCATAGGTAATATATGCTGTATTGTAGGAAATCTAAAATCTATAAAGTGGGTTTTCTTTTAATTTCAGAATTTGCATCTTCCCCTGATCCCTTTTTTACTACAGTCCTTCTGTTTTTCTATTTCTTCATTTGCTGGTGCTCTGGGCATTTTTTTCACTGTGAGTCCTATATCCAGAGGTGCCACTCATGCATACAAATCTGAGCTGGGAGTGTTAAACAGTAATCTAAATGGTGATATTGTAGTTGGGATAATTGCTGCAGATGTTATGATTTATTTTTCCTATAGACAACAGCTTGACCCTAGCAACTAACACAATCCATCACCTGCTGTTGAGCAACTAAGAGCAAGAAAAGAAGTGGTGAGAAAAGGTACCACCAGCTCTGGAGTTTTATGGTCAGTAAAGTATGGAAGAACCAAAATAGGCTCTCAAAATAAATCAGAGCACAGCAAATACTTCTCTGAACCAAGTTCTGATTTTATACTATAGGAGAGAAAAAAATGTTATATTTGAATATATTTTATAACACTGTAAGCTATGCTTAACTGAGAGAAAAATGTATTTAATAGTTTTTTGCAGTAATCAATATATAACTTAAGATTCAGAAATATTTCCTTTGAATACCTTTTTTTTCCTTAAAAATACAAAAAAAAAGTAAACGTGTATCTGTTTTTTTTTTTTTTTTTTTTTTTTGAAAGTAGGGGTTTTTATTGTGTTTATTTATGGTGAAAAAATTAAAAAGTACAAAGTAACTTGTTTTTGTTTTATATATACCCAAGACAATAGTTCTCATTCTAAATTTATATTTCTGTATGTAGTATGAGTTTAAGATACTTAGAGTAATTACACAGAAAGAGGGAAAGTGTGAAGAGTCAATAAGACAGTAGAAAAGTCTTTTTATTGAAATAAATTTGGAAATACTTCGAAATGTAGAAAACATCAATGATTAACACAAAAAGCCTATAGTCACACAGATGATCAACTGTTGTTCGCACATTTGCTTCATATTTTTGTAGATATAAATACTTACTGTACTAACTGGTATATCAAGAAAATATACACTATTATTGTTAGTATGGGTAGAGTTTAATTGTAAGAATTTGCCAAGAATAACTTATTTTTTTTACTTCCTTTTCATACTGATTAGTTCATCTTTGATTTGTCAGAATAGCAAATACAATACATATACTTCTATCTCAATTTGCACCTTGGTAAGAGAGCCTCTATTGCAGTGCTTCCATGTGGCTGCTGCTCACTCCAAGAATGGGCAGCCCATAGTCTTCAATAAATAGGAATATAAATTGTTTGCTTCCAAAAGGGATTAATACAATTTAAACCCTTGCTAGTCTTATGCAAACATTCCTGTTCTTTCACATACATTCCACACTTGTTTAGTTTTAATAATTTTTCCATTATAATAGGCACAAATAGTATTTCATTTAATTTCCATTTTAATGATTATTAATGAGAAGATTTCTTTGCAGATTTAGTCACATTTTATTTTTCTGTTAATATCCTTTTCATATGTTTTGCCTATCTTCCTATCAATTTGGTTGCTTATTTTATTGCTTTGTAAAAATTTAAAAATATTCTAGATACTATTGATTGTTAGATATTTTATACTAGTTACCTTATGCCTGGCTCTTCAACAAATAATGTTCTATTTCTATTAATTGGTTCTTCTTAGATTTGCCATATAAAATTCATCTTATTTAACACAGTGTAAGGTTAATCAATATTTCTATTTCTGAACAAGATGAGCCTCTTAGAAAGTTTTAATATATTCTTTCTCATCTCTCATATTACTTTTGAGTAATATTCATGTACTGTATGTTTTTAAACTTCTAAATTATTTATAATTGCCAGATATAATCAATATTTTCTTAGATTTACCACTTCAGTAACAATTGCTTTGCTCACTATTACTTTTTCTGTTTTGTTTACCTTTTCAGAAAAAACTGTTCTTTAATCCATTTTTAAAATTACTTACATAACATTTAAATTAGTATTTTGGGAGATATTTTAGCTATATCTGGAATTCTAGGTTGAGAATTTTTGGAGAGCTTTGGTTTTTTGTGTATTTTTAAAAATGTTCATTCATTTTGGCTTTTCCTCATTAATTAACACTAAAGATTTTCTTTCATTGCCACAGGCAATGTATATTTTGCATATATGGACGGCATCTTTATAGATATGCATGTATTGTGCTCTCTTCTTTGAAATATATGCATTTATGAATTCCTATTAGGAAATTTTATAATAAGTACCTGGTTATTACTTCAATAAAACCATAGGTTAGTAGTATTTTGCTGATGTTATTGTTGTGTGGATAACTGAGGTATAGTTAAATGGCTGGAGGTAAACATTTTTATATTCCTCATGTTGTTATCCTTGATTTATGTAATCATGATATCCCTTATATTTACTCTCTACTGGAAAACATATGGAACTAAGTAAGACTAAATAAAGCATATCATAGTCAAAATGTTCCTGAGTTCCTAATTTAAACAGGGATTTTTCTTTGCTGAAATCTCAGGCCTGGTGTCCAGAAGACAGAGACCCACAGAAGAAACACTGAAATTTATTTTTCTCAAACTCTTGATGGCAGTTATTTCTGCATATCTCGGAAATGCATTGTTTTATAATGGTTGCTTTTACGTGTTGGAGACTCAGTAAGAGAGAACTGGTAATTAATTCACATAGAAAGTACTTTGTATTTCAAAAGTATTTATAAAAAATTACTTCTGTGACCTGGGCTTGGGACACTTTATTAAGTATCCAGATCAGGAGTTTTTCAAGAGACTGCTCTTTGCCTCAATCCATTATGTCCCAAAAGGCCATTGTTTTGTAGTCCCACTAACATTTATCACATGCATTTAATGATATGTCCTTTGTCCACTCTAACGGTCAGAAATCTGTGGCTTATTCAACTTAAAAGAAAATCTCCAGAGCCCAATATAGTAAGTGTCTATATCGTTGTTAAGTTCACAATACATATTTGCTGACTGCCTCTGTGACTGAATGGCTGAATTAATGAGGAGTCAGCCATGCCCCGTCAGGTGATATATATGGAGCACAATGACTGCCTCATACTCTCAGGCTCCCCCTTATATCTGAAATCCACCTTCTTTTAAAATAGGTTTTCTTTTAAAAGACTTCACCTCTTTTTTCATAGTCAAAATTCTGAGTGAGGAAAGTAACACTGGTATATCAGAACCTATCATCAGTTAAATCAACCCTGACAATCATTGCGGAGACCAATACTGCAGGTATATCTGCCATCAACCAAGGTCCACCCAGATGGCCGAGCATCATTACAGTTAATCCAAAAATAATTCCGTTTTTTCTGACAGGCTAATTGCTCCTAACAGTAAGTTGCAAAAACACTCAAGACCCAGCAATCACAATTTTGTGACATGAAGTAATCATTGTTAAGATAACGTTGGCCTCTTAAGAAAGGCTCTGCCATGATTTCATCAATATTTTTTAATGACCTCAAATATGTTTATTTAAAAGGAATCCTTCATTATTTCATCTCTTATAATTCTCAAAAAGGCAGGTAACATTACATTTACTCTGCTCAATGGAAGTATTTGAGGTCATTTTTAAAGGTACTCACTGTTATTTCCAAAATAAGTATACCTGATCATAGTATTTACAGAGAATGACATACTAGTACATATCTTTAAGCCAATTATGAAGAAGAGTTTATTTCTCAGTATTTTATTGTGACTTTTCTAATTTGACATTAGGTTTTATTCTTATGGATCAATAAAAAACTCAAATACTTTGGAATAGTTTAAAAGTTGGGTGGTATTGTTACTGGTGAAGGATGTCCAGGTTCTTGGCATTTTGAACAAATAACTGGACAACACAATCAAAGCAAGGAGACAAGAAGCAACAAAAGCAGAGATTTATTGAAAACGAAAGTACACTCCACAGGGTGGGAACCAGCTGAGCAAGGCTCAAAGCCTCAGTTACAGAATTTTCTGGGGCTTAAATACCCTCTAGGGGCTTCCCATTGGCCACGTGGTGTACACTCCATGCAAATGAAGTTGTGGTCTCGCAATTAGTCTGATTGGTTGTGGAAAGCAACCAATCAGAGGCTGAAGAGAAGTTACAAAGTTACACTTTCATGCAAAAAGCAACCAATCAGAGGTACGTTCCGCTTTCTGCAACTAATCAGAGGTTCTTTCAATTTTCCAGATGGGGAAGGTGTTTGCAAAAGGAGTAGTCTCTGGTCCTTTTGTTACTTAGATGTGGAAAGTTGGAGTTTTCCTTTTGATTTAGCTCTAGAAAGTCAGCGTGAATCAACCATAAGTTCCCTGCTTCCAGACCTTATTCTCCTGCCTCAGTATCCTAAGGCAGAAAAGAGAGGGTCTTCAGGAGAAAACGGCAACAACAAAAACGTATTTATAAACAAAAATAGATGTAGAAAAAATAATCCCATCCTAACTACAGGAGTGATGCCAGGGAGCCACAAGCTCAGAGTTAAAAGATACTGAAGGGAGCTTTGAGATATTTTTTGAGGAAAGAAAATCAATTTCCAGTACAGAGGCCTATTAGCCTCGTCAGCCACTGATGCTAAAGAGTGGCTTTTGTGTGCAAATAGAACAACGAGTACAGGGACAACAAAGGCCGGCAGGGACTCACACCTTACAGGGAGCAGAAAACCTGTCATGCCAGAGAAGAAGTCAGCTTAACTCTCTTCACTTCCTAATTGCAAATACTGGAAATAGGATAAACAAACATAGCAGGAAGTGGAATGGTGATCTTTAAATACAAAGTTGAGCAGACAACCACATAGATCACTCAATATTTGAGGAAAGCATATACCATGAGAAATGAAAACAAGTCAGTAAAGAGAACTAACACCTGAAGAAACAGATTTAATGAAGGAATCAGAAGACTGATATTAAAATGTATGCTTTTAAGAAATTCATGTTATATATTTAAATAAATTGAGCATAAATCAAAAACAAAATTTGCACATAATCATTTGATTTAAAAAACCTCAGTAGATGAGCTGATTAGCTTAATAGATGCAGGAGCAAAGATAACAAGGAATTGTGGTGATTAAGCTGATTATTTAATACAGAGCAAAGGTGTAGTGTGACTTAGAATATATACGACACAGGTAGTATATTCAGAAAGTACAACATTTGTTAAGAATTGCAGAAGGAAGAAACACAGAAAATGAGCAAAAGACACAAAGGGAGGGAGGAACATTTAAAACTTGAAGATGTGAAATTTAGAGTAAAAATGTGCACTAAATATACGCATGTATCTATCTCTGCTGCTGTGTAGAACTTGTGTTTGACTGGTACATGCTAATATATGAATGGCAGATAGGAATTTAGAATACAAATATGTGAGATGGAGCTGGTGTGCGGTGGAGAATGGTGACAGGGAATACAACCTCATAGGGCTATCTATTTAAAAAATGCAAACACTAATTCCATCTAGAAATGTGAAGTATATGTAGAGATATGTGTTAATATTTAAGAATAAGCACTAACTAAACTGAAAAATGTGCATACTTTTAGAAAAAATTGGGGGAGAAAGGTCAATAGTCAAGACACTCAACAAAGCAGGAAAAAAGGAGGAAATGGATATTAAATAAAGCATAAAAAACATAACACATAAAGTAAAATATCAAGAAAGATAAGCTAGCACAAATATGTGATAGATTCACCCTTCCTTTTAAAAGATAATCACTGATTTTTTTGTCATTTTTGTTGTTGTTGTTGTTGTTTTGAGATGGAGTCTCATTCTTCTTTCCCAGGCTAGAGTGCAGTGGCACGATCTTGGCTCCCTGCAACCTCTGCCTCCCAGGTTCAAGCAATTCTCCTGTCTCAGCCTCCTGAGTAGCTGGGACTATAGGTGTCTGCCACCACGCCCAGCTGATTTTTATATTTTTAGTAGAGATGGGATTTCACCATGTTGGCCAGGATGGTCTCAATCTCCTGACCTCGTGATCCATCCGCCTCAGGCTCCCAAAGTGCTGGGATTACAGGTGTGAGCCACCATGCCCAGCCAAGATAATCACTGATTTTGATAAAAATAATTATCTAGCTGTTTTCTGTGTTTTAGAGACATACTATAAACCACATAAATAGTTTAAAAGTGGAGGAATGGAAGAGATATATAACACATCAAATGCTAATAACAGGAGTAAATGTAGCTAAATTAATATAGAGAAAACACAATCCAAGCTTAAAGTGAAAAGCCAACAAGTAATATATTCATATTGAAAAACTGTTTGATTCCTCAAGATGACATAATATTCAGGATCTTTAATGATTTCAAATCAGATCTTCAAATCATACATGGAAACAACAAGAAATGAATTGAGAAATTGATAACTTGGCCATAAGAGTAACTTTATTGTATATTTTCAAGAATAGACACATTAAGCTATATCTATGTGTGTGTGTGTGTGTGTGTGTGTATGTGTGTGTGTGTATATATATACACTCCTATAGTACTTGGCTTTTATGTTTCTTTATATTTGGTACATTTATATGAAAAGCTTTTTATTTTTTATATGTTTTCATTAAAAGTATGCATGTAATAGCATAAAAGTATAGGCTTGCTGTATTACAGGTAAGGCATTTACCTTATTATGTACATACTTTCATTTGAAGTTATTTAATTTTTACTTTTAATACATTAAAATTGCATATCAAATTTTGAAGAAAAGCATAATCAAAAGAAAAATATATACACTTTAAAGTAAAAATGAGTTGTTGCACAGAGAGAAAAATAAATTATTTATGGAAAAATTCAAAATGAGAAAATAACAGCAATTACAGGGGATATTTGAAAAATAGCAATGAAATATGTACACTATTCTGCCAAAAGTTTTAGGAATCTGAGCAAAATGAATCATTGTATAACTTGACTCCAAAGAGACAATTTAAATAGATTATTAATTTGAGAAAAATAGAGACATTAGCCAAATATATTTTTCCTAGAAAATTGTGTCAAACTCATAATTTTTCAAGCACATTTTCAAGAAATAAATCATTTTTAGCTATAGTTTGTCATAAAATGAACAACAAGGAAAAAGATAGCACCTTAGGCTTTTTAACTCATGTGTGTAGCTACCATGGTCCTAACTGAAAAGCAGAGAACAGGTCCTAAGTAGACAATTCTGAATTATTCTCACATTAAATAGATGTAAACATGCTCAATAGGGTTCTGGTCATTTATGCGGAAAAGACAATGAGGCATGTAACCCATCAGAGCATATACATCCTATTCCTTAACATTTAGACAAATAGGTCATAACTAAAGTTGAAAGCAAGGAGGGGAATTTCCAGATGATTGAAAAATATGGGGGATGCATAGCAGTTGTGTAGCTGAAGCCAAATTGCTCTAATTGGTTGAAGATCCTCTACACATGCACACACACACACATGCATGCCGTGCGTGTACATACATATACACAGACACACACACATTATGTAATTAGTAGGACAGATGGGGAAATAGGTCCCTTCCTGGGCACTAGAAATTGTGATCCTGCCCTAGATCTTGGAATAAGGAAGCTGTTGTTTTACCTTGGATGAAAAGGAATCAGAAAAATTCAGCTCACTGATCTTGTGGCAAGAAGTGAGCTGTTGTCCATAGTCCGAGATGAAAGCAGAATTCCGGAGAGAATCAGAATCCAGTACTATCTGTAGGTGCGTGCACTAAACAGAAGGTTTTTATACCAGAGCAACCTCAGCATCAGTAGGAACTGGTCAGCCCGCAGCTATGAGAAAGCACAGGGAACCTCAAAGCCTGGGGCCGGAGTGGGGCTTCCCAGGAGAACCTGCAAGGAGGGATCAGAGACAAATAATCAGAGCTACTTCCGGGAGCCAGCTGCACATTCAAACAAAGACCAAGAAAGTTCTCAGTCCCAGCAAATGGTGGAGCATTACGATCAGAACAATCTGAAAGATATTTTCATACACCTTTGCCTAAACACCTCATAGAAAACATGAAACTATGAAACAACAGCAACAACAAATAAAGTTGAATTCTGTAAATGAAAGTTATGTTGACCTTTATTTTAAAATCTCTTATGGACATTAGATAGTAACACTGCTCTTTCAGTAACTTAGGGTACTTCGCAATTCCTTGAAAATACAGCACTGTCAACTGAAAATCGTTTCTGTTTGTTGGTTGTTTCTTCTGTTCTTTTTTTCAGTGGATGTGTCCGTGTGCTCAGGCCCCAGTGAAAACATGAAGTGCATATGAGGACATGAGGGCTAAGGGGATCTCCAGGGCTCCCTTTTCCATTCTCAGAATTCCTTATGATATATAAGCCACATACATTGCTCAATGCCATTTATAAGAAATGTCATTTTTTTTTTTAAATCAAATAAGTGTGGCTTTAAGTGAAAAGCCCCATTTCTCTTCTTTCAGAGGGCGTGAAGATGGTGACGATGAGCGTCAGGAGGCGAGCCCACCTGCTCCAAAGTTCTAAAAGAAATGACCCCGCCTCATTGTGTGGATGTTTCTCATCCTTTCACTTGATGTTGAATGGTGTTGCTGCCAGTTTTGGAAATCTTTACCTCTTTTATGCTGTGAAGGCAAGATGGAATTCTCTTGCTCAGCCTTGGGATTGTGGAGATTAGGTTGGGAAGAGCTGGGGAGGGCAGTGTAATGCCATTTGCCCAGGTAGCCCCATGGGCATCCCGTGATTGACCCTGCTCTTGTGGGGCCAACAGTGCCTGTGTCTCTGTCCCTGGGACAACAGCATTGTCCTAGCCCACCGCCGCTCCCACAACCATCCCTGTGTGCTCATCCCTGCCTTCCTGAATTTTATTTCACAGATGAACTGACTGTGGGGAATTTCTTGTCAGTTCAGCTTCAGGGTCACCTTCAGACCCTGGATTTAGGAAAAGAATATCCTTAGAAATGCAATAGCTAGCTTCCCATTTCTGAAATATGAATAACACACTTCTTCCAAGGAGAAAAGCTATCTGTTTGATTAGTCATACTTGCTACATTAAATTTTCAATAGTTCCTCTTAAAAAAATCTCTGCAATGCAAATGAAAATCTTGTGAGCTATAGGAGAAATATTCCCAAATGTATTATATTCCTAGCCTGGTTAAAATAGTTGATAAATGGTTATTTAAAAATTTTTCACATATATGTATATATGGTGAATTTCATGGCAGTTGATATGTTCAATAATAACAGTACTGGGTATAAAGTATTGGATAATGCAATATGCTAGAATTACTTCCATTTTCTGAATGATAAATCCAATCTAATTAAGTCTGATTTTGAATGCTGTGGACTTCAAATGAGTTTTTAAAAATATCTTTCAACTTCTTACCAGCCCTTATTTAGTACGCCGTATTTTGAACGCTTTGTTCTTAAACAGTATCAAATATATTATCCAAAGCATTTGCAGAAAAGAAGAAACTTTTTTCTCTACAAATTGCTGTAAGCAAAGATCATTTTTCAAGCTAATGAAATCTTGGTATTTTCCAAATAATGCTTAGGGAAACATCAAAGGAAAGAACAGTAAATACCATTTCACATGTAGACATTATGGAAAGCAAATATTTTTCACTAGATATTCATAAAGATAGCAGCTATACTTTATACAAAGGATCCATCACATTGGACTCATTGTAATTTCAAGGAAGCCCAGACAGATACTAATAGATCATGTGGCTGAGAATGACATACTCCCAAAAATACTTGTAGTTAAGAAAACAAAAGGTAGATAATATAGAGAATCACTGTATAACTTTAACATCCATCAACTTCCTCTACTATTACTTTTATTAGGCCATGATGAAATCACTGCTCATCAAGACCACATTCTCTGTAGAGATTTACGGACAGGGTCATTAACAAAGTTAATGAAAACAGTCACAGAGACTCCGGATGTTCTCACTGTGGAATAATTCAGATCGAACGATGCATCACAAGACTTGTTAATTATATCAGAAACTAAAAATATGTAACTTTCAAATTACCATTGCATATTGTCTCTAAAATTTATATGTTTGAAGTAGCAGAACGTTTCATTTTTAAAGGGCTTCACAAGCTTAGCACAGTGCGTTTTAGGTTTGGAGCCGAAAAACCTGAGTTTTAATTTTTCCTTACTGTTTATTAGGATAATGTATTTAATTTGATCACAATGATAACAGTTAATATCTATTTACCTATACTATGTGCCAGGTTCTGTTTGAATGCAATGTGTTGGGCACGCTATAGACATATTTTACTAAGGGCTGCCAAAACTCCATCTGACAATATTATTCCCACTGCATAGAAGAGGAGAATGAGATTGGGAAGGCTGGGGAAGAGACAGGTCTGAAAGAAGGCAGCACATCATCTCTCAGATATTGTCTGAGGCTGCATTCATCACCTGTAAAACTGAAATGGTGGTACCTTTCGCAAAAAATTGTTGAGAGAATAAATGAGAACATGCATGTGAGGGTGCCTTATGATATAAGTAGGATGGTACAAATATTAGCTTTTACATAATATGGACCATATTCGTAAAATCATAATGTTCAAGATAAATCTGAAAATAAAGCTTAGCAGCGTTATTAATTAGTCAACGAATTGGAAGGAAGCCCAGTACAATAAAATGATGCAGAGCATTGGATTCCCATGCATGGAGTTTCTACCTCTGCTATCATGTTCTCTGAAGCACAGTAAATCCTCTAGCAGGTATGCAGTAGCTACATCAAAGAGCCAGTGAGAATTTAGAAAAATGCTTGAACTTGGAGATCTAAAACAAAAAACAAATCACGTGGATTAAAAGAGAGAGATATTCATGATTAACTTAAACAGACAGACTAGCCCTTCAGCTTAGCAACACAAGAATGACTGTATTAATAAATAGGAAGGAAGATATATTCATCAGAAAGGACTTGGTCCATCCTAAGGGAACAGCAAGTGCAGTCACTGAGATGAATGTGGTCATTGGAGTTCATGTTCTGGTAGGGACAACATAATATTGAATGGTGGAGCTCAAGCATTGCAATCCTAGCTCAGCTGATGCATAACACAGCAGTATTTGGTAAAATCTGCATTTGTTTTGCTTTTAAGTTTTCTGTGGTGTCACAGTGTCAAATAATGATGAACACTTTGGGCCTTGCAATCAGATATGGTGGGCGGGAATTTCAGTTCAGACTCCTACTAGCTGCCTGGCCCTTGAGTACTTAGCATACCTATTCCTCATTTGCAGACTGGGGATAATAACAGAAGTCATAGAGTCCTCATAAGTTATAACTTGGGATAATAACTGTAGTAATAGTGTCCTCATTGGGTTGTTTTTAATATTTAAGGAGAGAACTTACTTAAGGCCTAGCTAATTCCGGGATATACAGAAAAAGAGTTTCATAAATGGGTGTCACTTTCTCACACAACAAAAAGGTACTAAGCAAGTTTTTAAAGTTTAATTAGGCTTCTTGTATGCATTTGCCTGCAGAAAGAGAATGTGATGGCATACAGATATTTACATTCCTTAATGAAAATTACTGAACTGCAATAAAACTCAAGCATTTTCATTTCATAAGTAACGTGAAAGAACTTTTAATGTTGATTCCAGTGAAATCTGCAAAGTGAACACATTGATCATCTCCTTTTATGATTTTTTGTGACCTCTACAAAGGATTTCAATGTTTAAGGCATAACAAATATACATATTCCTGATGCTACATAAACCAGCCATTCAATAGATGATATAAATAGATGTAAGTACAACAAAGTGTGTTTTCATAACAGTATCGCACCTCTAACTTTATCATTTACTTAATTGGTGGGTAGAAATTCCCATGGTCTTTTCATGTAAGACAGCCCCCGTAGGTAAAGTACCCGTGGTTAGACACAAGCATGGATTAGGTAATTCTGCATCTCTATTGCTGCAAAGTTGCTCATAGAGTTCTTGCTCTTACAGGGCTCTTCTCTTTGTGCATCCGATTCTATCCAAGGCAGTGGCACAATTGCTACATTTGTAGAATGGAGAAATTGCCCGTGACTTGCAATTCAGAAACAGTTGCTCTACAAATTTGTTTAAAATTTCAACCTGAAGACATATAGCTACCTGGATTAGCAACATAGCCAGCAAGACCAATAGTGTAGTAAAATTTTTACAGATCTTTTTCCCCTAACTAAAACTCTTTGTATTTTTAGCTAATCGCTTTTTAGAATTCCTTCAGAAGGGATAGCTGACTGGTTCTGGGGTGTGCTTGTGAGAGAGAGAGGTGGGTCTTGTGTTATCTACCATTACTATTTCAAAACACAATTTTGGGTCTCTATAATCCACCATACTGGAAAATAGGGTACCTTGTGAAATCGGTTTCACATTTCTGGATTCATTTCCTTGTTTGTCAAATGAGAGGTTAGGAGACAAGAATGAAGATAATTTTATCAAATAATCTTAGTGTTCTCTGACTTACCACAAATAAATGAAAATTTGGCTACACCTCCCAAATAGTACTGCCAGTTATATGATTGCAAATCCATAATCTATTTAGCCTGCCTACAAATAGTATCACTCATTTAGCCTGCTCACTTGGGAACAATCATTAAAATTAGTGAGGAAAACTACAGTGTTTTTTCACTTTAATTAAAAAAACAAATGTGTAATTCTACAAGTCTTCATTTTCTTGCTCTCAACATCAGGTTTCTGTCAAATGTCAGTTAACCTTTTTCAAAGTAACTGTTGGTGATTGAGTAGTGAATTTCCAAATTAACCACAAATAGTTAGTAATAGTTTAAAATTCTGAATCCAAGTACTCTTTCATGTCATAAGACTAGTATATTACCTAAAGGGAGATTCTCTTCTTAATAGCTTTAGAAGCTAATTTTAAAAATAATAATCTCAAATAAATAAATACATATAGATAAGCAGACATTTATATACACACACATCTGTACACATATATACAGAAGGTGCCTTATTTATAATGGTTCAACTTATACCTTTTCCACTTTATCATGGTGCAACCATTGTGATTTTGCTGTACTTCACATTCTAAATTTTGATCTTTTCCTTGGCCAGTGAATTTACACAATCAATTCAACACTTGATTATAAAATAGGCATTGTGTTAGATGGTTTTGTCAACTATAGGCTAATGTAAGTGTTCTGAGCAACTTTAAGGTAGATTAGGCTAAGCTATGATGTTTGGTAGGTTAGGAGTATTATATGCATTTTTGATTTAGGATATTTTCAACTTACAATGGAGTTGATCAGGGCATAAATTTATTATAAATTGAGGAACATCGGTATACACATATATGTAAATATAGTAGAGAGATAAATGGATAGACTGAGATACAGGTATATTGATATACAGGTTGAGCATCACAAACCTAAAAATCAAATTTCTGAAATGCTGTCATGAGGATTTCCTCATACTTGTTCAAGGAAATGCTCTTTGCTGCATTTCATGTTTTAGATGTTCAGATTTGGGATGCTCAACCAGTAAGTATAATGTAAATATTCTAAAATCTGAAAAAAATAAAATAAAAATTTTGAAACACTTCTGGTGTTAAGCATTTCAGATAAGGGATAACCAATTTATAGCACTTAAGCAGAGAGCTGATACAGGTTTCAACTTTTTAAAATTTGTTTATTGAATTTCACTGAATGAGCATTACTATAATTTATATACCCATTCGACAATTCATGGATGTTTGAACTGTTTCCAGTTTGGGGATATAAAAAATAAAGATTCTATGAACATGTCTTTTGGTGGACAGAAACCTCATTACATACCAAGAAGTTGAGTTGCAAGATGATAGGGTGTACTTATGTTTAGCTATACTGGGTACTGCAAGATAGTTTCCAACAGGAATCTTCCATCAACAGTGTAAGAGAGTACAAGTAGCTCTATATCCACACCGGCACTTGCTATGGTAAGTGTTTTTACCTTTAGTTATTCTAGTTGGTGGGTCATGGTATTTAATGGTGTTTAATTTGCATTTCTCTAAGAACAAGTGACCGTGAGCCTATTTGCGTTTATTCAACATTTTGAAATTCCCTTTGTGAAGTGTCTATTTGAAGTTGTTTCCGGTTTTTTTTTTTTTTTTAATTTGGTTATGTGTATCTACAAAACCATTTGTAAGATTTCTTTGTGTAGCCTAGCTGTGAGTTATTTTGTCAGGTATGCATTATGAATATCTTCTTTCAGTCTATGGCTTATAGATTTTCTTGCGTTCTTTCTTATTTCATGAACAAAAGTCTGATTTTTAATTCAGCGCAATTCATAGCTTTTACAATTTTGTATTCTGTTAAAAATCATAGCCTCTCCGAATTCTTGGAATCATTTTCCTATCTTTTTTTTCAAGCTTGATTGTTTCGGGTATGTGATTGATCTCAAATTAATTATTTGCATGCTTAAAATTAAGGTAATTGTTTTCCTCTCATATAGGTATTCAATTGACCCAGCACTATTTATTGAAAAGGCTATCCTTCTCTCACTGAAATGCAGCAAAGTTGTTGTCTTAAATCAGGTCATCAAACATTTGTGAGTTTATTTCTGAATTACTTATTCTATTCCTTTGACCTCTTCAGCCGGATCTCAGCTCACTGCAAGCTCCGCCTGCCGGGTTCACGTCATTCTCCTGCTTCAGCCTCCTGAGTAGCTGGGACTACAGGCGCCCGCCACCTCTCCCGGCTAGGTTTTTGTATTTTTTAGTAGAGACGGGGTTTCACAGTGTTAGCCAGGATGGTCTGGATCTCCTGACCTCGTGATCCGCCCGTCTCGGCCTCCCACAGTGCTGGGATTACAGGCTTGAGCCACCGCGCCCGGCCTCGTTTTCTTTTCTTTCTTTTTTTTTTTTTTTGCATCAATATCAAAAAACTACTTAAGCTTTACAGTAAGTGGTGATATATGGGAGATAAGGTATTTAGGCTTTTTTTCTTCTTTGGTATTGCTTTACCTACTGTAGGTCATTGCATTTTCATATATATTTGAGAATCAAGTCATCAGTTTACAAAAATATACCTGCTGAGATTTTCTGGGAGTTGTACTGAACCAATAGATCAGTTTAAGTATAAATTGCGTTTTAGTACTGAGTTTTTGTTCTGTGAACATAAATGCATTCCTTCATTTATTTAGGTTTTTTATTTCTCTAACTGAGATTTTATATTTTTCAGTGTAGAGGTATTGTAAATTCTCAATTAGATTTATTCCTAAGTAGCTGTATTTTTATACTACAGTAAATAGTGTTTTAAAATATAATATTTTCAGTTGTTTGCTGCTAACATATAGGAATACAATTTATTTTACTATATTGAATCTGAATTCAGCAAACTTGCAAAATCGCTTACTATGGGTACTAGTTTGTAGTTTTGTGCATTGTTTTTGATTTTCTACATACACAGTATTATCATCTGTGAAAAATATCTGCATTATTTACACTCCAATTTTATGCTGTTTTCTCTCCTTACTGAATCGGCTAGAACCTCCAAGACAATGAATAGATATAGATGATAGTGGACATCTTTTCTTATTCAGGGGGAACATATCCACTACTTCGCTATTTGGTAAAATTTTATCTCTAGGAACTTTTGTGTAAATGACATTTATCATATTTAGAAAGTGTTCTTGTATTCATAGCTTGTGGAGAGTTTTAAAACTGTTTACTTGAGAAATGTTATTGTATCATACTGTTCTTCACATATTGAGTCAAATATAATTGTTTTTCTTTTTCCTTTTTTTTTTTTTTTGAGATGGAGTCTCGCTCTGTGGCCCAGTCTGGAGTGCAATTGCATGATCTTGGTTCACTGCAACCTCTGCCTCCCAGGTTCAAGTGATTCTCCTGCCTCAGCCTCCCGAGTAGCTGGGACTACGAGTGCCTGCCATCACACCCAGTTAATTTTTTGTATTTTTAATAGAGACGGGGTTTCACTGTCTTAGCCAGGATGTACTCGATCTCCTGACCTTGTGATCCGCCTGCCTCTCCCTCCCAAAGTGCTGGAATTACAGATGTGAGCCACCTTGCCCGGCCTGTTTTTCTTTTGGTCATAGTTTTTATATATTGCAACAATTTTGTAATCTTGCATTTCTGGGGTATAACCCTAAACTATCATAATATATTTTACTTTATGTACATTTTTTGATTCAATATATAGCTTTTTAGATTTTTTTCATTTAAATTATAAGAGATACTGGTCCATAACTTTCCTGTATTATGATGTTCTTGTCAGGTTTTATAATTATCCTTATAAATGAACTGGGAAATACTTTTTTCATCATTTCTTTATTATTATTTTTATTTTTAATTGACATATAATATTTGTGCATATTTCTGGACTTGCTTTAGTATTTCTATTCTATGGCAGAATTTACATAAGATTTTCCTTATTTTTTTCTTGTATGTTTGTGAAAATTCACCAAAGAAGCCACTAGGACTGGATTTTTTTTCTGAGAATATTTTTCTATTACTGATTCAATTTCTTTAAGATTTTCTAAATCATCACATATTAATTTTAGGCAATTGTGTTTTTCAAGAAATTTTTTAGGTTTATCTGAAATTTGTATAAAGTTGTATCTTATTGTTTTTTTAACATCTTTAGTATTTGCAGTGATTTTCTATTCCTTACTGATACTGCTAATTTGAATTTTTTCTCTTATTCCCTTTGGAATTGCTAGGGGATTTCCAATTTGATTCAGCTTTCAAAGTAAAAAACTATTTTATTGTTAGACTATTGTCCATTATCTCTTTTCTGTTTATTTTATTTTGTTGTTTTTGATTTATTACTCGAGTTCCTATTTTTATTTGTTTCTATGTTCTTAGAGTTCAATTTGCTGTTCCTTCATTAACTTCTTCACATGGAATCTAAATTATTGTCTTTTATCTTCTTTCATTTAACACATGCCCTTAAAACAATTATTTATTTCTTTAAGGGCTGCCTAAATGAATTTCATGAATTTTGATATGTCTTATTTTCATTTTTATTTACCTGAGATATCATCTATCAACTGTGACACTCTAACTGACATAAGGGTTATTGAGAAGTGTAGGTATTGTTATCATTTTGTGTTTTCTGAGACAACGTCCCACTCTGTTGCACAGGCTGGAGTGTAGTGGTGTGATCACAGCTCATTGCAGCCTCAACCTCCCAGGTTCACGCAATCCTCCTGCCTCAGTCTCCTGGGTAGCTGGGACTACAGGCATCCACCAACAAGCCTGGTTAATTTTTAATTCTTTGTAGAGATGAGATCTCACTATGTTGCAGAAGCTGGTCTTGAACTCCTGGATGCAAGAAACCATCTTGTTTTGGCCTCCCAAAGTTCTGAGATTACAGGCATGAGCCGCTGCATCCAACCAGGGAGTATATAAATTATTTTGCATATAGTTAGAAAATTTTGATTACTATTTTTGGACATAAATTTCCAAAGAGGTCAGAAATATACACGTTATGATTTTAAAGGTTTTAAATTAACTAAAGCTTGCTTTCCTGCCCAGAACATAACATCATTACATTTTTCATGTGCATTGAAAAAAGTGTGTATTTGTTCTGGCAGTACTATTTTTCCTATTTATGTTTTTAGCAATAAAGTCAAGTTGTTAAAGCATGTTAAGGCATGCTGCTCAAAATCATTCAAATGTTCTACATTCTTACAATTTTTTTCTTCTCATTTTGTCAGTTATTATGGTAGCAAATGTGTTTATTTCTTCTTTGAGTATGTGATATTTGATTTGTATGTTAAAGTTATGTTATGGTTTTAGACATACAAAAGTTTAGGATTAGCATCTCTTTCTCTTATTAAATTGACAATTAATCATTGTGAACTATCTCTCTTCAATTATGGTAATGAGTTGCCCTAAAGTCTACTTTGGGAGAGAATGTTTATGGCATATGTCTTTACCTTCTCTTCCTTTTCAACATATATGACTGACTCCTTGTATTTGGAGTGGGTTTTATATGCAAATTGACAGTTATAAATTTGTAAAATTCTAGTATGACAATCTTGGTCTTTAATTCCTAGATTTATTTGTGTTTAATGCAATTAATAATGTAGTTGTGTATAAATCTACCATCTGGCTCTTTTAACAGTATAATATCTATTATTCTTGCTTATATTATTACTTAAATCTTCATAAATATTTTTGACAATTCCTTGTATATACCACCCTATTTATAAAACAACCTATTTCTGTATTTTAACCTACCTACAAATTCATGATGACTGTTTTGTATGCAAAATTTAGAGCTAAAAGTAGCATAATTAATTATTGCTGCAATTTTCTGTTGAAATCATACTTAAAACACCACATATCTACTTCAGCTGATTGATAGAATTACAATGTATGCAGTTACAAGAGCATTTTCACTCCAAGCACCATATAAAATGCTCTGCTATATTGGCAATGAAAGCTACATTCGGTCTCTACTGCTTCCAAAGAATGCACTTCATTTGTCCTAGTGGCAGCTGGCCTGAAATACTGAAAGCAGAGGCAAGCAGGCTGAACACATATAGAGCTTCAGAAACTCTAAGGAAAAACTTAATGGAAAAAAATGTGTGCTTCCTTTACAGACTTTTCAACTTAAGATATATGCAAAGGATGATTAGTTCTGAAATGTAACAGGGAATAGTAGTGAAGTCCCAGACACATCTGTTATGAGCTCCTATCAAGTGCGAGACAAAAAAAAAAAAAAAAAAGATTTCTGTTCTGTGGAAAATTTTACTGGGGCTTAAAGTATGGCAATTCATATAGGTACAAAGTTCTATGGAAGTCCACCTAATCTTATCTTCTTTATTTTTTAACCATGGAGCAAAATTAATTGACTTTCTCAATAATTTTCTTTACATATGTCATTTTTAATTGTTTCCCCCATAATCCCTGTATGGCAAAAATTGGAAATAAATGAATACATCTTTGTTTTTTAAACTTTTTCTCAAGATTTACACAAATAATTTTAAAAACATTATCCAAATCCCAGTATCAAGAGAGAAACACTGTTAATGACTTGGGCATTAACAGTGCTTATATACACACACACACAAATACATTTATGGCTCTCTCTTTCTCTCTCTCTCTCTCTATATGTATAAATATAGTTATGACTAGCTATTATTTATTAAACAGTATGAGCTATGATTTATACTAACTCAGAATTTATGAGTTATCACATTTATTCCTTAAAATATTTATAATTATAAAGCAGAAGTTATTTTCAACTCTACTTGATAGAAGAAAAAAAGACAAAAGGAATTTTAATAACTGGTCCAAGTCATGCAGGGATTAAAGAACTGGAATTTGAACAAAGCAAGAAACCATAAAAAACATGTTAAATTTCCCTCACTGTCTCCTGTCTCTTTCTCTCCATCCATTTAAATAGATCACTCTGTTTATATATTTTCATAACTATTTTGTCTCATTTCTTGTTTTATCTGGTTAAAGCCTCTGTATATTTGTGCTTAAAATATGTTCATATCTATAGTAATAGTCTTTGTAATTGTCTATTATATCTTTCATCAATGTTTCATTTTTTACCTGACGCTGTTATTTTGTTTTTACTATTTGAATCTTCTTTAAGAGTAAGTAACTAGTTTGACCTGTTCTCAGATTAGCCCTCTGACACTTGTTGTCATGAGCAATATGTTTGGTGTTACTTTTCTGATCTTATATTATGCAGCTTTTGTTTCATTGTTTGAAAATTTCCTCATGTTTTCATTTTTACATTAATGATCTGGGAGTTATAGTTAGCAAAGTTAACAATTATCTTTTAGAAAACATAATTTACTCTGTTTGGCCATGGTCTGTATTAAGAATATTTCTTCCAGACTATGTGTAAGCTGATCCATGATTTAGTTATGAATTATGAATGAATTGTGAATTATCTATTTTCTGTCTATCTGTTGATCTACCTACCTGCCTGTCCTCTACCTCCCTTTTCCTGTGGTCCTCTGGTCACCCAGTCCCTCCACACTGCAGCCACCATGCTGTGTGTGCTGTCTACCCATCTGACTCCTTCAGGTGCTCTCCCCTGCTCTCTCTTGCTGCAGTCACAATATGTAAGGAAGAAAGAGTGTGTGTACTTTTACCAGTCATTTAAATACATTGAATCTTTCATGTTATGAACTACTGGCAAAATAAGTTCAACATAATATTAGCTGGAGAATATTCAAAGTAGAAGAAATAAGCTGTGTGATAGAGGTCATGCTACAGAAAGACTGGGAAATCTATTAGAAAATAAAAACTCTGAGAAATAGAATTCTGCATGGTTAGTGAGATTATACAAGAAAGTACTTCTGAGATAGAGAAAGCAAATTATAATTATTAAATAAGAGGTATCATGCATTTAATTGCCACAATGGAATTGCTAAAAGTGTTTTGTTTGTGGAGGGGGGCAAAGCTTCCCGGAGGAGTTGGCATCTGAATTGAATTTGGAAAGATGAGTCCTCTTTCTCTAGGGACTTGGTCTGATGGTTTAACCACTTTGAATATGCCAGGTGCTAACCTAATTTAGATAAATTTCTAACTAGGCCTATATCAATTCAGCAATTTATTTAATTCTTAACAAAACAGATCATCAAATTTTAAACCAGATGAGTGAATTGTTGTCCAAATGGATGCTTAACCTTCCAAAATATCAGGTCATTGCCAGTTGATTGCGTGTTATAATATCCTATTTTTTGCATCATAAAAATCACACCAGGTTGACATTTCCTTCATTGCATTGCCCCAATTACCTTTTGTGAAGAAGTTTATGCTTCTTTATGAGGTTGTTTATGTTTTATCAAGCTCTGCCCACTGTGACTTTCCCTTCACTCCCTTTCATTTTCCAAGAGGAGCTTAAACCATCTGGCTCTGAGAGAGGGTGCATTGCGTTACTGTCCCAGTGAGTGCTTCTGACTAATAAAGAGTCATCTACAAGACATTTTAAAAGCTTGTATTTAGCATCACAAATGCACATATAAGTGAATTTCTGTTCTTTACACCAACATTTTGCAAGTACCTGGCTTGTTGAAACATGCCATTGGGAAAAACAATCTGTTTTGCTAATACTTTAAGCTCTTTAGAGGGTAACTTCTGTGCTTTCTATGCATGGTTTACTTTATATCTTATCATAGGGGAAGCAAAGAGAAAATCTGTTCCTGTGTGTCGTTACAAACACAGTCGTAGAAGAACTGACAGTTGACCTATTTTCTAGTAACTAAAAAACAACACACACGAAAGCTATCTTAGAACAAATTGAGATGGATGCTTTCTTAAGTATCAATGAACAAAAGTCATTAAAATTAAAATATTTCTTTCAATAAATGACGATTATCTTTTCCTTGGAATTTTCCCTTTGTTTTTGTTACCGGGTAATTTCATAACTATAATTTAGTTTTTCTATTCTAATTTCCTATCTATTTTTTTCTGAATGAAAATGTCAGAGGGCCATGTTGCAATGAATAATTACTCTTGATTGCACAGGAAAGAGTACCATTAACTGTTCATCTATGTTGGAAAATCTCACAGTAAATGTTTATATAAAGCACTGCCCATATCTATTAAATGAGATACTTTGTCTTACTTGGTAAAGAAGAAAGTTGTTCTTAATGTATAATCATTTTCAATTACTGTATTAATGAAAGGAAAAAATAATAATAGGTAACCTTAAATTTTTCATATCTTTCTTATTTCAAGGATTTCAAGTGCAGAATCAAAGACATATAGCCATAATAAGCTGTAAAATCACAAGCCCTCAGAATGAGAAGGAAGGCCCAGGAAAATGCCTTCCCTCTCTCCACCTCTCTGAATGCAGAGCACTGAAGCTTCTGTGCATCTGGTGAGCACATGGTCCAGAACTGCCAGTTTCAGGAGCCCTGATTAACTTCCCATAGAGGCTGGCTGTGTTAGACTTTTGCTAAGGCCAAGATATTTATTTTGTTCTATCTTATTTCATTACTATAAAAATCTGATTCTGGAGAGTTGCTTATTATTATGAACTCCTGTTTGAAGATAAGGAAATGAGGAAAATGAAGACCTAGGGTACTTTTTTAAAAGTGATACTATAAATAAGGAATAAAATGTGAAGTTGTGTGGTTGCCTGGAGTTCTGCTTCTCTCACTCGTGTCAACACATATATAAACCCCTAAGTACACTCATATTCTAGGTATTAATACTGTTTCACCAATTATACAAAGCAAGCTCAATTAGCCATTTTTCTTGGTCCATAATTTTTTCAGTGATAAATTTTTGTCAGTGATGAAAGGCTCAGCTGGAAAATTCTTGCTTAGGATCTCTCACATACTTGTAGTCAGATATTGACTGGGGCTACAGTAATCTGAAAGCTCAACTGGGCTGAACCAAATTGGCTTGTTGATCTGGTATCCAAATGATGCTTCCTGGCAGGCTGGAGCTCAGCTAGGAGTGTGCGTGAAACAGAAGAGGTTTCTTATGGACTCACAACCACAGCAGCAATGTCAGAGTTGCTGGACTTGCTTCATGTGAACTGGATCCTTCCGGAGAAAACATTCCCAGAGTTACAGGAAGAAGATGTAGGGTATTTTATCAGTTATCCTGATAATCACAGAACACCAATTCTGTCACTCTCAATTAATCAAAGCAGTCACACGCCTACCCAGAGTCAAGGAGATGGGACATGAATTGCATATCCTAATGAAAGATTGTTCAAAATTCACTTTTATGTTGCCACAGTATAGAATAGTGTGTTGACTTCATTAGCATCAATACTTTGTCATCAATATTTACAAAGGTCTATTACTCTCTAAGGAAAGTTGAAGTTATATTATTCTTTTCTGTTCTCTAAGTTTATGTGCAAATTTAACCTATTCTTCAGGATTATCTACATTACTAGGTAAATCAGATTTGCATGATATATCTATATCTATAAGTATCATGTTAAACGGATGACAAACCCCTTGGAGCAGCCTCCATAGTACTGATCATACACCAAAGGGCCTTCACTAGCAAGCAAATGGTAACAAGGCATTAACGTACGTGGGCTTCACATGGCATTCTTGTGGTCTTTCCTTTGGAGTACTTCATACTAGATCATGGATCACAGTAAAGTTCTTCATTTTTCCTATTAGATGAAACATCTATACCTTTCAAATGCAGCTTTATTTTGATGGAATTAGAAAAGTGTTGTGATTTGACTTTTGCCTTCATCAATTGTTTGGCCACAATATGGAAATAATAGCTTGATATATACATATCTGTGATTTATGTCAGTCCTATTATTTGTCCCCATTTTTGGAAAATAAATAATACTTTGTGTAAGCTAAAACTAATAGTAAGTGCTATCAGAGAGACTCAAATTCATCCTTATTCACTTTCGGGCTCGAAAAAATACTGTCAAAAAGCATAAATCAGAATTTTATTTATAAAAAAATGACTTTTAATAAAATGAATGCATAAACTTTTTTCTATATCAAATCCTATGGGAAAGCATGTGCATAAAAGCAGCAGTCAGCTGTCTCCTTCCCTCTGTGTTCCATCACACAGCGGCAAGTCCCTCAGCTCCCTTTTTATTCTTCTAATAGTTGCTTCCACAGCTCTCTATTTACTTCATTCACACCCTTTCCACCAGAGGTAATATTTATGTTACTTCATCTTTTGTGAGATTTCTTTAAGCAGTACATGTGATCCTCTGTTTCTAGGCCATCATTTTCCACAGTGTGTGTCTGAATTCCCATCTTTCAGAGGGCTACTGGTGTACCCACCGTGTCTCCCATCTCCCACGTTAACTTCCCTTGCCAGGCTGTGACGATACCTTTTTCCCTTGCACTATAACCAAGCCTGGACTCATCTACATTTTAGAGACCATGTTGGCCAGGTCCAATTCTGGACCGTGTAGGGAACTAGGATTACTTTTAATATCTATGAGTCCGAATCATGGATCTTGACCCATCCTGAGAGGAAGGACCCTGCCACAGGAGACAAATAAAATTTTCTCTCTTCATTTCATTAATCATTGTTCAATGCATCGTATTGTACCATGATGTGTTTTATAATTATTTTGTATTAGTTTCTTGCTGCTATAACAATTTCCTGGCTAAAAGCTACTAAGGTAGTCAATAATTAGAGAAAATTAAAGTCACATCATAGTTCCTTTCTAATACCATCAAAATGAAGCAGTTCTTGAAAGGCACTGATGTTTCATGTAGGAGGAAAAATGAAGAACATTACTCTTATCCCTAACATAGTATGAAGTACTTCAAAGGAAAAAACACATGAACGCCATGTGAAGCCCATGTAAGTTAGTGTCCTGTTACCATTTGCCCTGCTAGTGACAGGCCCTTTGACCTGTAATTTGAAGGCTGCTCCAGTTTGACATCAGTTTAACATAATAGATATAGATATGAATACATCAAGCAAACCTAATTTACCTAGTGATGTACATCATCTTGAAGAATAGGCTATATTTGCATATAAACTTACAAAACTGATAAAAACGCAGCACAAATTTAATATTTTACAGTTCTGGGGTATCAGATGGAGGACATTGGTCTCACTGGGCTGAAACCAAGGTGTTGGTAGAGCTGTGCTTCTTCCTGGAGGCTCTCAGGGACAAGTTTTTTTTTCTTGCATTTACCAACTTCCACAGGCTGCCACACTGGCTGGCTGGTGGCCATTTTTCCACCCACAAAATCAGCAATACAGGTTCAGTATCTCCCACACCTCATCTCTCTGGCATTGTTCCTGTCCTCATATCTCCCATTCTGTTTTGCTTGCCTTCCTCTCCCACTTTTAAAGCCCTTGTTTCACATTGGGTCCACCCAGAAAATCTAAGCTAGGATACTTTTCTTGGTAAGGTTAGCTGATTAGCAATCTCAAGTCTCATTTGCTATGTAGCATGAAGTATTCACAGGTTGTGGGGATCTGGACAGAAACCTGAGGGCATGGCAGGGGTTGTCAGAGGAGGGGGGCATTATTCTACTGACCACACCTTTGTTTTTGCAAAAATTTCTATTTTTTTTCTTTATTTGTTGTTAGAATTTAGTCTGTCAAACCCATTTATTGTTTCTCATGACTCTTGGCTCTCAAAATATAAGTATTCTAATAATTAGAAATGCCTTGTAATTAGAACTGTAGGAATAATGATGCAAAAGTAACTCAAACTTAAACTTTGATTGAGTTGGATAAAATAATTACAAGAATCTTATCAAAGCTTGTGATTCTGTAATTCTAAGAAGAGTTATATACTGAAATATAAACCCGTAGTGTGTTTCCACTTCTCAACAAATTGTCCTTTGAAGGGTGGAGGGTGGGTCATATAATTTTGAATTTGGGAGAGACTAAAATGTATTCAGACTGTTCAGTCTTTGATAACACTTTTCCTCTGGGGTTGAACATAGGTTATTAGATTAATTTCTATTCTGTACACTCATGAGCCTTCCACACTGAATTTGACCCAGTTTAATCACAGCTTTTTGGCACACCTTTGAAAAAATAATATTGAGGATGGAATATT
Source organism: Piliocolobus tephrosceles (assembly GCF_002776525.5). Lineage (NCBI taxonomy): Eukaryota > Metazoa > Chordata > Mammalia > Primates > Cercopithecidae > Piliocolobus > Piliocolobus tephrosceles. The sequence continues at coordinate 40,813,779 of NC_045441.1, forward strand.
GTTTGAGTATTTGAGCATAGTATTTTTCTCACCTAGCTAATCTTATTTAATTGACTTGTCTCCTTTTCAGAACTGTAAGGCTTAGTATACTATAACATACTTAAAGAATATTTCAAAATTACTTGCAAATTGTCCACTTATGACCATTGCCTCAGAAATTGGTTAATTAAAGAAAAATCACAAAGCAGAGTAGCAAGATGTGACAAGTCATACTTTTCTCTCTAAAAGTGGAAAATAAGAGTTAGTCCAGAGCCACAAAGAAATCATTCTACTGCTCATCTAGGTTACCTAACCTCATCTCCTGTTGGAAAACCAAATGTGAGTTCAATTTTGAGAAGGATTTCAGATGGACATTTTCCTACATGGACTGTGGATTCCATTGAAATTGTCGTAAAAAAAAAAAAACAAGAGAAAAATAAAATGGATCCCAAATGGTGAACAGGAATATGGGTAGAAGTGTGAGCCCACATGCCTCCCTATGAATCTACTTCCAGGACTCCAACAGCTAAAGTTTAACCTTTATCTTTCAGCTTGCTTGAAGCAAGAAATGTTATATTTTTTTCCACTGTTCCTAAATGCTCCCAGAAAAAATTGTGCCATCCTTTGTTTTTGTCCTAAAATGCTGGTGTGCTGTCGCAGAATATTCCTCCAACAGCAAAGTTACTTTTTGTGCAAAGTGCTAAGTGACGGGTGCATGATGCAGACATACTGTGCACACACAGCTGCACACACACAGCATAGGTCTCTCGAAGGGAGAGAAAGACAAAATTATGATTTGGATTCTGTATCTCCTTTTGTCATTCTTCTCCAATTTTGAGTCTTGTAGCTTATGTGCTAATTTCCTTTTTGTTAAATATATTTTTTCCTACCCCAAAGTACGTTCACGTTTATTTTCTCTCTACAGCTTACTGCAAAGTCAACTACAGTGAAGATGGAATTATCTTGTCAGAAATTGTAACATTAAATTACTTTAGGGGAGCATGCAGGTGCAAAACATGTTGTTTTTCAATGCAAATTCTGGGATTCTAATCCAAACACAACCTCCTTGCATATCTATCCCACAGACTAAAAATAAGACTGATATATTTAAGATTGTGTGTGTGTGTGTATGTGCGTTTAAATTCAACTCAGTTAAAGGCATGCTTCTAGATAAGAATAGAAATTTCTATAATTTTAAATGTCCTAGATCTTGATGATTTGCACTCTAACCCTTCCCCAGAGTATATTTAATGTCAGTAAAAATATATGTTTTCTAAAAGCAGAATATGAGACAACCAATTATGTTTAACAATAAAAAAATCTAATAATGTACAGTTGGTTATTTTCTTGGAACACCACGATTTCACTTTTAGAGTTTCTCTGACAGATAAAAGTTCTTATGCTTCTAAAATCTTTAAAAAATAATAAAAATATATTTATACTCATTGTTATAAATCTCATTTTGTTAAAAATGTTGTGATATCTGACAGAGGACACTACCTACTTACCTTTATCTATGACATAAGAATATTCAATATGAATTATATAAAACCTGCCCTTAGAAACTCAAGATTTAGAAAAATTTTAGCATTATATCTATTTGGGTATAACTCCACATTGTAGAACAATATAGATACTTGAGTTGGCAAGTATTTAATCCTGGTATAAACTGCAATATCTCTTGCTATGAGCAGGGACTTTAGCCTGAAGTTAAATGAGGAAACTTGAGGTAAGGATTTTATTTCCCCTCATGGGATATTTTCATATTTTTCCTAAAGGCATGGTGAAGGTAAAAGGAGAGAGAAAAGTAGTTGACTTTTCACAACTCTAAATGATGAATAGCAAAAGGAAAGAAGAATTTAGGAACATAGAAGTAAATTTTTGAATGGAGAATGTGTATTTGTGTATCTGTATATCCGGCTTTGGGAAAGGGATAAACTATTTAATTGTAAGAGTGGGAAAGAAATATTACATTGAGGCCAGGCACGGTGACTCATGCCTGTAATCCCAGCACTTTGGGAGGCCAAGGATGGCAGAACACCTGAGATCATGAGCTTGAGACCAGCCTGGCCAACATGGTGAAACCCTGTCTCCAGTAAAAATACAAGAAATTATCCCGGCGTGGTGGAAGGCACCCGTAATCCCAGCTACTCAGGAGGCTGAAGCAGGAGAATTGCTTGAGCCCGAAAGGAGGAGGCTGCAGTGAGCCGAGATCGTGCCACTGTACTCCAACCTGGGTGACAGAGAGAGACTTCGTCTCAAACAGTAACAAAAACAAAAACAGAAATATTACATTGAATCTCTCCTAAATTCCCAGGACATGAGAGTTTAATCAGAAAAACAAATAAACTAAAAACAATTCACAACTGTGATACAAAAATTATTTGCAACAAAAATAAAGCTCAATACATTTTGCTATCTCACAATTAAAATCAACAGCTTTGTTCACTGAAAAAACCTCAGAGGCGGTGCATGTGCGGGCGAGAAGACGGTGGCGGGGGAAGCAGCGTGAGCAGCCGGAGGAACGCCGAGTCTCATTGAAACGCGCAGCCATGGCCCTCCACAGCCCGCATTAGATTTTTGGAGATTTTAGCCCTGATGAATTCAATCAGTTCTTTGTGACTCCTCGATCTTCAGTTGAGCTTCCTCCATACAGTGGAACAGTTCTGTGTGGCACACAGGCTGTGGATAAGCTACCTGATGGACAAGAATATCAGAGAATTGAGTTTGGTGTCAACGAAGTCATTGAACACAGTGACACTTTGCCAAGAACCCCCAGCTACAGTATTTCAAGCACACTGAACCCTCAGGCCCCTGAATTTATTCTCGATTGTACAACTTCCAAAACAACCCCTGATGGTATCGCTAAAGAAGCAAACTATGCCTCCATCGACTGCCAGTACCCAGGCTCTGCCATCGCTTTGGATGGAAGTTCTAATGTGGAGGCAAAGTTTTGGAAAATGATATTGTCTCAGGTGGTCTCGGACAAAGGGAGCGTAAAAAGAAGAAAAAATGGCCACCTGGATATTACAGCTATTTGAAAGATGGTGGTGATGATAGTATTTTCACAAAGCCCTGGTCAATGGCCTTGCCAGTTCAGCAGTCCTGAACAGTGTCAGTGCAGAAGATGCAGAATTTATGGGTGACAAGCCCCTGTCCCTTACTCCCAGGACTTGTAAGAGCCTCCAGAACTCCACGGACTCTGTCAGTGACACTGTGCCTGACAGTCCTTTCCCCGGAGCACTCGGCAGTGACACCAGGACTGCAGGGCAGCCGGAGGGGGTGTCCGGGGCTAATTTTGGTCAGTCCTGCTTCTCTGCAGAGGCTGGCAGAGACACCCTGTCAAGGACTGCTGGGGCTCAGCCCTGCGTTGGTACCGATACTACTGAAAACCTTGGAGTTGCTAATGGGCAAATGCTTGAATCCTCTGGTGAGGGCACAGCTACCAACGGGGTGGAGTTGCACACCACGAAAAGCATAGACTTGGACCCAACCAAACCCGAGTGCATCACCTCCGGCTGACGGCAGGGGATCTGCATCAGGCACCCTTCCTGTCACCCAGCCCAAGTCCTGGGCCAGTCTCTTTCATGATTCTAAGACCTCTTGCTCCTCGCCGGTGGCCTATGTGGAAACTAAGTATTCCCCTCCCGCCATATCTCCCCTGGTTTCTGTAAAGCAGGTTGAAGTCAAAGAAGGGCTTGTTCCAGTTTCAGAGGATCCTGTAGCCATAAAGATTGCAGAGTGACTGGAGAATGCAACCCTAATCCATAAACCAGTGTCGTTGCAACCCCATGTAAAGGGAAGTGGTGCTACGTTAATGCTACACTGCAGGCACTGATTGCTTGCCCGCCGATGTACCACCTGATGAAGTTCATTCCTCTGTATTCCAAAGTGCAAAGGCCTCGTACGTCAACACCCATGATAGACAGCTTTGTTTGGCTAATGAATGAGTTTACTAACATGCCATACCTCCAAAACCCCGACAAGCTCTTGGAGATAAAATCGTGAGGGGCATTCACCCTGGAACTGCCTTTGACCCCACATATATTTACAGACGCCTGACAGTTAACAAGTGAAGCCTGTCTGAAAAGGGTCGACAAGATGATGCTGAGGAATACTTAGGCTTCATCCTAAATGGACTTCATGAGGAAATGTTGAACCTAAAGAAGCTTCTCCCACCAAATAATGAAAAACTTACGATTTCCAATGGCCCCCCAAACCACTCTATTAATGAAGAAGAGCAGGAAGAACAAGGTGAAGAAAGCGAGGATGAATGGGAGCAAGTGGATCCCCAGAACAAGACTTTGGTCACCCGCCAGGCGGATTTTGTTCAGACTCCAATCACCGGCATTTTTGGTCTGTGGTTTACCAGCAGAGTTCAAAAGAATCTGCCACTTTGCAGCCATTTTTCACATTACAGTAGGATATCCAGTCTAACAAGGTACGCACACCCCAGGATGCACTGGAGAGCTTGGTGGCAAGAGAATCTGTCCAAGGTTATACCACAAAAACCAAACAAGAGGTTGAGATAAGTCGAAGGGTGACTCTGGAAAAACTCCCTCCTCTCCTTGTGCTACACCTGAAACGATTCGTTTATGAGAAGACTGGTGGGTGCCAGAAGCTTATCAAAAATATTGAATATCCTGTGGACTTGGAAATTAGTAACGAACTGCTTTCTCCAGGGGTTAAAAATAAGAATTTTAAATGCCACAGAACCTATTGGCTCGTTACAGTGGTCTACCATCACGGCAACAGTGCGACGGGCGGCCAGCACACTACAGACGTCTTCCAGATCGGTCTGAATGGCTGGCAGCGCATTGATGACCAGACAGTCAAGGTGAGCAACCAGTACCAGGTGGGGAAAACAACTGCTGAACGCACAGCCTGCCTCCTATATTACCGCCGAGTGGACCTGGTGTAAACCCTCTGTGCGCTGTGTGTGCGCCCAGTGCCCGCTTCGTAGGACACCACCTCACACTCACTTGCCGCCTCTCTTCAGTGGCTCTTTAGAGAGAAATTCTTTCTCCCTTTGCAAGATGGGCTAGAATGAAAAGGAGATGCCTTGGGTTCGTGCACAACGTAGTTTCTGTTGACTCTAACTTCCAAATCAAAATCATTTGGTTGAAACAGACTGTCGCTAGATTTTAGAAAAGCCACAAAAACCCATATTTCTGAAATAATGCTGATTCCTGAGATAAGAAAGCGGATTTGATCCCCAGTCTCACTGCTTAGTAGAATAAATCCTGCACCAGCAACAACACTTGTAAATTTGTGAAAATGAATTTTCTCTTTCCTTAAAAAAGAATTTTTTTAATCCATCACACTTTTCTTCCCTACCCTTTAGTTTTTGTTAAATGATAAAAATGAGCCAGTTATCAAAGAATAACTAGTTCTTACTTCAAAAGAAAAATAAACATAAAAAATAAGTTGCTGGTTCCTAACAGGAAAAATTTTAATAATTATGTGGAGAGAAACTGCTTACATACACATTGCAGATCAAATATTTGGAGTTAAAATGTTACTCTACATAGATGAGTGATTGTAACTTTATTGTCATTAAAAGATTTCAAATCACATTCATGCTTCTGTGTACACATAACGAAAAATGGGCAAATAATGAAGATCTCTCCTTCAGTCTGCTCTGTTTAATTCTGCTGTCTGCTCTTCTCTAATGCTGCATCCCTAATTGTACACAGTTTAGTGATATCTAGGAGTATAAAGTTGTCGCCCATCAATAAAAATCACAAAGTTGATTAAAAAAAAAAAGAAAGAAAGAACTTCAGAGACAGTGAAACTAATTAAGAGGTATGAGGAGAAAATAAGAGTAAGGTGACACCAGAGGAGTGATAAGCAAGAGATCACATTGCTGGTATGCACGCTGTGGTTCGTTCAAAGAGAATATATTCATGGACCTACTTCATGTTTAGATTTTAGGTTTGTATGAGTTCACTACATCAACATTTGAATTAAAAAAAAAAAAAAGCAAACCAACCATATTTCAATAACAAGAGTGTGGTATGCAAAAGGAATTTTTACTATTCCCATGTTGTGTCCCTGAAGCTACTAATACAAGATAGAAATACAAGGAAATAAACCAAACCAATAGGGTTAAGCTATAATTCTGTTAATGTTAATGAGGCTGTAAAGTGAACAATAAATATGAGAATAAAAAAATTAGAAGGTAGCATAAAGAAATAAAGATATGAAAAAAAATGAAGGAAATATAAGAGAAATGGGGAACAGAATGAGAAGCTCTGACATATATTTAATGGGAAGTCTGGAAATTAAGTAGAGAGAGACAAAATTCAAAGAGAAAAACAGGGTAAATTTTTTCAAAGTTGATGAATGGCATGATCATCAAGTTGAGGAAATACACCAAATACCTAAACTGGGTAAATAAAAGGAATTCTCAGAGAAAAGATACAAGAACAGGAAAACAAAGAAAAAAATCTTATACGTGAACAAAAAGACAAGGTGGAGGGGCTTCAAAAGTTAAACAGCAGCATTAAAAGCAGATTAAGCATACATTTCACCAGCAAAGAGTCAAATAAATGCAGGGAGGAATACTACCAAGTCATTTAGAAAGTGACTAATTACTGAGGATTCTCCATCATCTGCTCACTAATTCTCTTTCATGAGGTAGGACAAATTAAAGGTAATATTCAGGTAAACAACTACTCAGACATTTTTCTTCCAATAGACAAGTAACTGTTACTGAAAAAACTGTGAAATATATAATTTAAAAGGAAGAAATCTGCTTAAAGAAAGAAAAAGGAGGCTGTCAGAAGCAATGCCAAGTAAATAAGTTAGAATATCCAAAAAACTTCCCCCGTTCTACCACAAAACTGTCCATAAGACCAGAAAAGAAGAAACAAATTGTCATTTGAAGGCTTTATAAATATCCCTTTTCTTAAGATCTACAAATAACAATTGAAACTAATAAAATAAATTTAGGACTACTTGTTCCACAAAAATAAATTGGCTCAACTCAGTAGCAACAATTAATTAAAATGCTTTTTAAATAAACTGCATTAATATATCAATAAGGTACATAAGATGGCTGGGAATAAAACTTAAAGATACATGAAGATAGAAAAATAGTTATAAGACTTCAAAGGATTGAGTTAAAAATATATGATTAGTATTAAATATTGAAAATATTAAAAATATTTCAAAAATTAAAATTTTATTTTAATATGAATATTTTAAAAATCTAGGATTATATTAAAAAATTCAAGATTGAATTTTTTAAAAAGCAAATTGAAATACCTTACTCATTTATGGGAACATTAAAATGGTGATTCCTGCAAAACATTCTATAAAAGCAATCTAATTCTGGAGAAAAAACTAAAACTTTGCTTTTGTGAAACTTGGCAACTCATGTATTTTTCTATCATTTTCCAGTAATAATTATAGGGATTATAGCATTACAGCCAAATTTGACATTGAGAAATATTTATAATTCTTTACAAGTTTCCAATTTCTACTTTTAAATGACCTTTTAGAGTTTAATATTAATTTTAATATCTTAAATTTCATAATCACTATTAAATTTCATAATGTAATCAATTTAATAATTAATTATGAAAATTAAACCAAAAAATCATATCAACAAAAAATAGTATAAAATCTGGCAATGATAGAAGTTTATGAAGATAGTGGTAAGTGAAAACTCCCATACACTATATTAGGGAATGTAAATTGACATATCTACTTGTGGCGAAAACTTTGTATTATTGAGGAGGCTGAAAATGCACATACTCAACCGTCCAGGAATTTCCCCTCTATATGGAAACATTCATATTTGTGATGAGGACACATACCTAAGATTTCAGTGCAGTATAAACACAGCACATTATAAGCACATTGTAAAAGCCCCAGATACTTATTAAAAAGAAGATATAGCTGTAAACTGTCAAAAGGTATATAATGCAAAGCTATAAGAAAGTTATATGAACCTAATTTCCATCTATCAATAATGATAAATCTGAAGAAAATAATACATTGGTCAACCTTCCCCCAGACAGATTTCCAGATATTACATTTATGTGAAGATTTTTAGCACTCAAGAAAATCACTAAATAGTTTTTATGAATGTGTGCTCTGTGTGTATGTGTGTGTGTATGTGTGTGTGTAAATGAAAAGGGAGAATTTTTACCCAATTTCAGTAAAATGATTACAAAACGAGGAATGGGTTTGGTGAGGGTACAAAGGATTCACTAACAGCAATGCTACTGCAACATTTTATAACATTTTAACACTACTTTATAAAAATAAAAGTTATGGAAGAAAGTTAACATTTACTAAATATATTCTGTATAATTAAGATATGACATAAAAGTTTTATATACACTAAGATTGCACATGTTGCTTTTTCTACTTCAAACAAGTTTACATATTCTCTTCTTGCTTTTAATATATATTGTAAATTTGTTCTTTATATTTATTCAGAATGTTATTCTAGGCCTATGTCTTTTCTAAATTTGGTAAAATAGTACATTCTTTTTGAAAATTATGGTAGTGTTTTATTGTAATACTATTACTTGATACAATAAGAAATTGGAAACCCTCTTTTGTTATACATTTACTGATTCATGTGGAAAAAGACATTTGAAAACCATTGGTGGAAAGTATATTAATAACAGTTATGAGGAAGTATAGTACTAAAAGGGAGTGTTGGGGAAAACCTGGAAAATTAAAATCTGCAAATTTTTAATGCCATCATTCCGTAAGTGAAATATGAATGATGACCATTAGCCACAGGAAAAAACGAATAAACCAATGTTAGGTTTTCTAGTGAATTTTACATGTCAAGTGTTACTGACTTTCATAAATTGCATACCTTGTACTTGCAATATTTAACATGTGACTGCATTTAATATGTGAAGATGAAAATCAACTTTTGACTCCTGGCAAAACTCTACGTATTTATTTATTTTATTTTATTTATTTTTGAGACAGAGTCTTGCTCTGTTGGCCAGGCTGGAGTGCAGTGGCAGGATCTTGGCTCACTGCAAACTCCACCTCCCGGGCTCAAACAATTCTCCTGTCTCAGCCTCCTATCAGGGGAAACCCCACCCCCGATATTTAACGTGGGTTCTTTTCTATTTCCTTAAGTGTTGGCTGGTCTGATAAAAAAAAAGGGAAAGAGTACAAGAGAGAGAAATTTTAAAGCTGAGTGTTCCAGGGAGACATCACATGTTGGCAGTTTCTGTGATGCTCCCTGAGCCGTAAAACCAGCAAGTTTTGATTAGTGATTTTCAAAAGGGGAGGGAGTGTAACAATAGGGTGTGGGTCACAGAGATCATATGCTTCACAAGGTAATAAAATATCACAAAGCAAATGGAGGCAGGGCAAGATCACAGGACTGCAGGATGGGGTGAAATCAAAATTGCTAATGAAGCTTCAGGCATGCACTGTCATTGATAACATCTTATCAGGAGACAGGGTTTGAGAGCAGACTACCTGTCTGACCAAAATTTGTTAGGTGGGAATTTCCTCACCCTAATAAGCCTGGGAGTGCTACAGGAGACCGGGGCTTATTTCATCCCTTCGGCTTCGACCGTAAAAGACGGCTGCCTCCAAGGGGGCCATTCACAGGCCTACCCTCAGGGGTGCATTCTCTTTCTCAGGGATGTTCCTGGCTGAGAAAAAGAATTCAGCCATATTTCTCCTATTTGCTTCTGAAAGAAGAAAAATATGGCTCTGTTCCACTGGCTCTCCGGCAGTCAGAATTCAAGGCTATCTCCCTTGTTCCCTGAACATTGCTGTTATCCTGTTCTTTTTTCAAGGTGCCCACATTTCATATTGTTCAAACACACATGCTCTACAAACAATTTGTGCAGTTAACGCAATCATCATAGGGTCCTGAGGCGACATACATCCTCCTCAGCTTATGAAGATGATGGGATTAAGAGATTAAAGACAGCCATAAGAAATCACAAGGGTATTGACTGGGGAAGTGATAAGTGTCCATGAAATCTTCACAATTTATGTTCAGAGATTGCAGTAAAGACAGGTGTAAGAAATTATGAAAGTATTAATTTGGGGAACTAATAAATGTCCATGAAATCTTCACAATTTATTTTCTTCTGCCGCAACTTCAGCTGGTCCCTCTGTTTGGGGTTCCTGACTTTCCACAACAGCCTCCCAAGTAGCTGGGATTACAGGCACGTGTCACCACATCCAGTTAATTTTTTTGTATTTTTAGTAGAGACGGGATTTCACCATGTTGGCCAGGCTGGTCTCGAATTCCTGATCTCAGGTAATCCGACCGCCTTGGCCTCCCAAAGTGTTGGGATTACAGGTGTGAGCCACTGTGCCTGGCCTTTTTTTTTTTTTTTTTTTAATTTAATTCTTCTTCACCTAACTCAGAATATTACTGTTTCATGTCCAGTTGTTTCTGTAACATACTGTTTTGATACTCAAAGTTCTGTTACTTCAAATATTATGAGGATTTCTTTCATTTGCTTGTTTAACCTTTTCTCCTCCTCCTCCTTCTTTTCTTCCTCATTCTCTTCTTTCTCCTCTTCTTCCTTCTCCTTCTTCCTAATTGATAGATGAAGATTATAAATTAGATAGACAGACAGACAGATAGATAGACAGATCTGTAAATATACTCACTTCTTTCATTGCTAGAGACATTACCTGCCTCAACAAAATCATCTAAACGTTTATCTACTTTATTCATGTTACCTAAGTATCAGGCCCTATTAAAAACTAAAGTTGCCAGTTTATTCCAAATTTACCAACATAGGAGTTGCCTTTGAACAAGAAGATATCATGAATGTAAACAAATAATGATATATAATTCTGCACAGTAAAATACAAAGAGAACTAAAACTATTTAACCAATAGACAAAGGCAGCAAATGGTATTATAAACAGAGCAGAAATAAGTCATTAGTTACAAATTTTCCCAGCTCTAACTCTCTGCCCCAAATATTTAGACTTAATACATATCTTTGCAGGTTGGAAAGATAAGAATCAGAACAGATGGTTTACAACAGTGTGAAAATATGTTTAACTGTCTGGTTTTACCCTGTAGCCCACAGTAAAGTACTACTGAAAATAAGACCCTAACTTAACTTATAACTTGAAAACATGGTGAAAGTATTTTTTTCTCTCAATGTGAAAGACAGTGGGGTATCCAAAACACCCAGAGACCCTCCGCTTTTATAGTAAACTTTTGCTCACTGTGGAGCAGCATCTAGACCTGTTATGCTGACCAGATCACCTGTAAAGACAGACGAATTTCAACTATTTGGTCTGTAATGGCTCTGCCTGAGTGCGGGTTGGACACACATTTCTGACATTCTGAAATTTAGAATGACAATGCAGGGCTTACCAAAGTGAGAAGGACCCGAAATGTCTGTGGCCCTGTGTGTGGAAAGTGAAAGCTCTTTATACACAACTGGAGCACAAGATTCATTGCAGACAGAGCCTTCATGTGCTCAATATGGACAAGGAGGAAGTCATAGCTTCCAACTCCAGGCTTTCCCTTTTACCAGTTTCAATGCAATTGGTTATGCGCTCTCATCAAATCACCCTTAGTGTGCAGAAGGTAAAATAGCAGGAATGTGGCAGCATTTAGAAGTTACTAAGGAAGCAAAATACAACATCAGTGAAAAGGCATCATCATAGGCTAAGCTTTTTAAGGATTATGTGAGATATGTGCATGGAATATTCAGTAAGGACCTGGGTCACAATATGTGTGAATCTCAGAGTCAGACTGGTGTCTCAGAAAAAAATGGATCCTTGTCTCACTTAACATTTAAACCCTCTGTAATTATTTCAGAGGAGGACAGCTCTTGCACATATTTAGAGGATATTCTAATTCTCTCAGTCCAGTGGTTTTTGGCTACTTCATTTAAATTCCCATTCTCTGAGCACTTCAGAAAGAGCTATGTCAGCAATGGAGTCTCTACCAATTTTGCTTTTCTTGACCCCGGAATTCTCCACTGTTCTCATCATATCCTTGTCAGTCTTGGATTGCTTTCATTCTCTGCTTTTTCCGTATAATCTGTTTGATGGCCACATCTGGTCAGGAAAGTCCAACTAGTCTACTTATCTGTTTCTCCACAAAAGAATGGCAGATATGGGCTTTTCCTGATTCTTCTCAAACTTATTCAGCTCTTAAAACAATCCTAACAATCCTAATAAATGCTTAATTTCCCAGCTTTCCACCTCGTTTGGGATGTGTTCCAGATATTTAAATTTTTGATGAAATGTTATTTACATTGAAATAACTGGATTAGATTTTGGATCTCTATTTTGAACTTTTAGCTTACAACACGGTGTCATCTAATGGCATGTGTGACTCAAGGGTATTGAACAGGGTTCTCACAATTGATACCTATCCAAATTGTAAAGGAAATCAGTGATATCCTGTATTTCTTTGCCAATGTTTACCAATGCTATGTAACTAATGACTAGCAAGCAAGACACATGACGAACAAAAGTGGGCCCAGCGTGAGCAGTGAGAAGAGAGGATAGCTCGCTCGTGTGGTTGGGGTGGCCGTGGCAGTAGTATAAGATGCTGTTGTCCTAGAGTCTACTTGGAATACCAGTCAGCTTCAATGTGACCTATCAAGGCTCGCAAGATGCCTGAAACTACCAGGGAATCTATGGGAATTACAGGTTAGGTGTATATAAGTATTTGATATAGAGGTCATCACACCTATAGAGTAGACTGGAAGCTCTTGCTACAGGGATTTTGCCATTTATTGTATTGTATAAATTTGTAACTTTTCATTTTCTTATTTGATGATGTTCTTTTATTTTGCAATCAACTATTTCAGTGACAATAAATCAAATAAAAAGAAAGTTAACATTTAATTAAAAGTTGAGTTCCACACTTTAATTTTCTACAGAAATTTTCCAATAAAAGTAGTATTTGCACAAAGATTGTTGATATATACAATCAGTTAAAAAAGAAATCTGTACAAGAATCATTAGTATCTACTGAATATCAGTAATTATTTTGGATGTAATGATAATGAATTAAGCTCAGCATTTGCAGAGAGGGCCTTTACACAGCACTATGAAGAATGATATTTTATTTAGAGAAAATATTTTCCCAAAATAATTTTACTCATTTTAATGTTTAACTAAAATACAGGTGAGTATTTTAATGCAAAGGCACTATTAGCAAATAAAAACTCCAAAAACAATCAGTGCTACCTGTTTTACACTAGTTCCAATTGATGTTTCAAATAGAAAATCAGTAAAGAGAGTTCCCATAGTAATGGGTTCCATTTTTCACCAAATTCATAGAATAGAAGTTCACTCTATAAAATACAAAATATCTGACATTATACTGAATGTTTCTGTAAATTCAGTCACAAGTTAAAGGTAAAATTTTTTTTTTTTGTGGTGGCAACACAAATACAAACTTTCATGTAGCATGGATTTATAATAATTTTAAGAAAAGCATGGAGTAGAAATGCACTTTGAATTTGTTAGGGTTCAGGTAGTTAATTAACAGATAGTGTGCTGTATTATCAGAACAGGACTGAAACATTTATTTCTTCTGGGAGTATTGGCTACCAATGGCTTGTAGCTGAGTTCCTTCCCCAAAATTTATCTGGTCAAAGGTAGCTGCCTCAGCCAAAGTTGTGACACCCTTGCTGGAGGCAGCTGAACTGTAATAACTGGTATCTGTGGGAATAAAAGGTCCCTGTTCCCTTGTCTCAAGAGGACAAATAAAAAGGCTTATCACACTCTTAAAATCCTACATGCAGTTGACTGAGGCTTCTGTTGCAACTACATCAAAGCCCAACTTCCACTTCTAACGAAGCCAGTTCTCTTTACTTACTTTTCGATATGTTTTTCAAAATTCCAACAAACATCTGCACTCAAATCTCTCTATTGGTGTCTGTTTGTGGCAATTCAACTTTATAGTATAAAAGTGGTTTTAGGAAACAAATACTTACATGGAATATTGGAGCTGTATCACAAACCAGATAATTCACAGTGACAGCCCCATTACTGGTGGGAGCAGATAGCCCTTGGCATGTTGCAGAAGTTCACTGTGGTGAATTCATATGGAATGAAGTTGGAGGGAAATGCACTCATATCTCATGCATTTCAAAGGTTCTGGGTTGTAGTGATTATAAGGACTATTAAATTGGTATTTCTTTGGGGCTACAGAAATACAGGAAAAAAACAACTATGAAAAGCTGAGGATGATTAATCACGAACTAAAAAATACATGTGAAAGCCAGTGAGTTTTTAAGAGGATATAAAAACTTTCTGCAACATTCAAAAGAAAATAAAGAAGAAATCCAGGAGGTAATTTAATGTTTGTGATGCTCTAGAGAAATCAGCATTCTCAAAACCAGATGGTCTGCTATACTACTGTCAGGACCATGATTGGGAGGCAGTGGAACACTGAGACTTGTGATAGAATATCTGGAATGACACACTTGAGAAATGCTGAATCTTCAGATTTTGCTGAACTCTCTGGGCTTGAGGGATCCATCTGCTCCTCCCTGTCAATGGCTAGTGCAGTCCTTGACTTAGAAGTAGATGGAACCAGCCTTGTTACAGCTCACTTTCCTGAGGTCTATACATTTCCATCCAACATGCAGAATAATGTCTAGTGTGAAGTCAGACCATGGAATGGATGTTCCAGGTCTGCCAAAGACCGAGGGGCCTATATTATGCAGAAGCTTCAGGACATACCTAATAAGTATTGGCAGTGGCAGGGGAAGTAGTTTTGAGATTGCATCTTGAGAGTGTTGGATCAAGTGGGAATAAAAACATTAAGTTCGGGAGTTTAGGGAGCGATATCAGCAACATGGCAAAATAGCAGGTCCCAAATTCCTCCCATGCACACAGACAAAAATATTTAGCAATTATCCATGGATAAAAAATAGCTCTGAGGGAGCTCCAAAGTATAATTAAGATGGTGTAGCAGCTCAGTGAAGCACAATAAAACAAAAATGTCTGTATGGAAAAGGGTGAGAAGCATTTTATCTGCATGGCTGCATTCCCCAGGCTGGCAAACCTCAGTGCCAGAAAGAATCCCCTAAGCCACAAATTTCCTGTGAGGGGAAAAGGAGAGTAGGAAGACAGCAGCAGCATTTGCTAACAGGAACTACATCAAGCTTTGCTGCCACCACAAACCCACACAAACTTTGCCACCAAGGATGCCTCCAGTCTTTGCCAAAACAAACTCCAGCTGCTGGAGTTGCTCAGAGCCCATGCTGCAGCACCTCCCTGGAGCCAGAGCTACCATGCATCCACCAGATTCAATATCAACATACCTCCTTGGAAAAGGAATTTTTCACACTTATGTCATCTGGATCAGGCACCATCATGCATCCTGGAACCAGCATCCCTGCACATTAGCAGACTCAGTTCCACTATACACACCAGACAGCTGTTGCCCTCACACATGCGCATCAATAAGGGTCTTTTCCTACCAAAGCCAGACTAAAGTTTGGAAAGGTGATTGTTTCTTCAAATGTGTAGAGAGTAATACAAGGTTACAAGAAACACAAAATAACAGAGAAACATGGTGCGATCGAAAGGCCAAAATGAACTTCCCGTAACTGATCTCAAATAAATAGAAATATGTAAATTGCCTAATAAATAATTCAATAGAATTATTTCTAAAATGCTCATAAGATACAACAAAACACAAATAGATAAATCAATGAAATCAGGAAAACAATAAATGAACAAGAGAAGAAGTTCAACAAAGAAATAGACATCATAAAAAATTCTGAAGCTAAAGAATACAATGACTAAAATAAAAAATGCAATAGAGTTACATCATACCTGATCAAGATAAAATCAGTGAACCTGAACACAAATTATTTGAAATTATCTAGAGGATAAAAAAAAAAATAAATAAATAAATAAGGAAAGAACACCCATGAGATATATAGGACACCATTAATCAAGCTGATCTACACATTGTGGGAATTACAGAAGAAGTAGAAAGAGAGTGAAAGGTTTATTTAAGGCCGGGCACGGTGGCTCATGCCTGTAATCCCAGCACTTTGTGAGGCTGAGGCAGGCGGATCACGAGGTCAGGAGATCGAGACCATCCTGGCGAACACTGTGAAACCCCATCTCTACTAAAAACACAAAAAATTAGCCGGGCATGATGGTGGGCTCCTGTAGTCCTAGCTACTCGGGAAGCTGAGGCAAGAGAATGGCATGAACCCAGGGGGCAGAGTTTGCACTGAGTGGAGATCACACCACTGCACTCCAGCCTGGGTGACAGAGCAAGACTCCATCTCAAAAAACAAACAAACAAACAAACAAACAAAGAATGCTTATTTAAAGATAACATATGGAGTATAGTGTATACTGCTTGGGTGATAGATACACTGATATCTCAGAAATCACCACTAAATAACTTATTCATGTAACAAACACCACCTGTTCTTAAAAAGCCTATTGAAATAAAAAAGGAAAAAAGAAAAAATAAAGAAATAATGACAGAACACATCCTAAATCTTGGGAAGAAAACAGACATCCAAATTTAAGAAGCCCAAAGGTTTCCAGTTAGCTTGGACATAAAGAGGTCTACACTGAGACACATTATAATATGTTGTCTCACGTTTTTGAAAACAAATTAAGAAAAAAAAAATAGCTATTTTAAAGGGCTACCAACATAATAACATTGTCTTGCACATGCATCAGCAACTTAAAAAGTCATGTAACTTTTATTGTAACCATTAAACTTAACATGACTATCTTTCCTTCATCTTGTCTTCACAGTAGTGGCAGCAATTTTCCCTCCTTTTACCAGGCCTTGACCTTGTGCCCTTGCTGTGTTAGAACTTTCTTGCACTACTATAAAGAAATACCCGAGAGTAAGCAATTTACAAAGAAAATAGGTTTAATTGGCTCATGATTCTTTAGGCTGTACAGGAAGCATGGCACTATCTGCCCAGCTTCTGGGGAGGCCACAGGAAAGCTACAATCATGGCAAAGGATGAAGGGGGAAGTAGGCACATCGCAAGGCCAGAATAGAAGGAAGAGAGAGAAAGGGTAGTGCCACACACTTTCAAATAACCAGACCTAATGGGAACTCTATCATAAGAACAGCACCAAAGGGATGGTGCTTAAATATTCATGAAGGATTCACTCTCATGATCCAATCATCCCACCCCCAGGCTCTACCTTTAACGCTGAGTATTACAATTTAACATAAGATTTGAGTAGGGACACAGATCCAAATCATATCATTCTTTCCCTGGGCCCTCTAAAATCTCATGTACTCACACTGCAAAATGCAATCATCCCTTCTCAACAGTTCCCAAAGTCTTAACTCACTCTAGCATTAACTAAAAAGTCCGAAGTTCAAGTTGTCATCTGAGACAAGGCTAGTCCCTTCCACCTACGAGCCTGTAAAATCAAAAAACAAGTTAGTTCCTACCAGGATACAATGGGAGTACAGGCCTTTAGTAAATACTCCCATTCCAAAAAGGAGAAACTGGCCAAAAGAAGGGGGATTCAGGCCCTATGCACATAAAAAACCCAGTGGGGTGGTCGTTAAATCTTAGCGCTTCAAAATAATCTCCTTTGATTTAATTCTTCATATCCATGACACACTGGTGCAAGAAGTGGGGCTTCCAAGGTCTTGGACAGCTCTTCCCCTGTGGCTTTGTAGGGGTCAGTACCCGTGGCTACTCTCATGGGCTGGTATTGAATGCCTGTGGCCTTCCACTTGCAGGGTGTGAGCTGCCAGTAGCTCTACCATTCCAGGGTTTGGGGAACAG
The DNA here is from genome assembly GCF_002776525.5 of Piliocolobus tephrosceles. Classification (NCBI taxonomy): domain Eukaryota; kingdom Metazoa; phylum Chordata; class Mammalia; order Primates; family Cercopithecidae; genus Piliocolobus; species Piliocolobus tephrosceles. The sequence goes on from NC_045441.1 coordinate 40,831,498, forward strand.
TGGCCCTCTTCTCATGGCTCCACTAGGTGGTACCCCAGTGGGAACTCTGTGTGCAGGCTCCAGCCCGTATTTTCCTTCAGCACTGTGCTAGTAGAGGTTTTCCAAGAGGGCTCCTTTCCTATAGCAGGCTTCTTCTGGGACATTGAATCTTTTCCGTATATCCTCTGAAATCTAGGTAGAGGATCCCAAGTCTCAACTATTTCACACTATGAACCCACAGGCTTAACACCATATGGAAACTGCCAAAGCTTATAGTTTGCAGTTTCTGAAGCAGTGACCCTACTGGGGCCTCTTTGAGCCATGACTGGAGCTGGAGCAGCAGGGATGTGAGGCAAAGTTCCCCAAGGCTGTGCAGGCCAGCAGGGCTCTGGGCTCCTCCCATAAAACCATTCTTCCCTCCTATCCCTCCATGCCTGTGATGGGAGAGGCTGCCATAAAAGTCTCTGAAATGCCTTTGAGGTAGTTGGCTCCTTTTCACATATGCACATATCTGCAGCCTGCCTGAATTCCTACCCTGAATATTGTCTTTTCTTTTCTACCACATAGCCAGGCTGCAAATTTTTCAAACTTTATGTTCTACTTCCCTTTTAAATATAAGCTACACTTTTATAACATTTTTTTGCTCATGAGTATGAGCGCAGATTGTTAGAAGTAGCCAAGTCAAATCTTGAAAGCTTTGTCCTTAGAAAATTCTTCTACCAGATACCCTAAATTATCATTCTGAAGTTGAAATTTCCACAGATTCCTAGGGCAGAGGCACAATACCTCCAACCTCTTTGCTAATGCATAGCAAAAGTGACCTTTATTCCAATTCCCAATTAGTTCCCCATCTCCATCTGAGACCTCCTCAGCTTGGTCTTCTACTATTGGCATTTGGTCATAACCATTCAACAAGTCTCTAGGATGTTCCAAATTTTCCCTCATTTTCCTGTTTGCTTATGAGCCCTCCATATTTTTCCAGTATCTGCCTGTTCCCAATTCCAAAGCTTCATCCACATTTTCAGGTATCTTTCTAGCAATACCCTACTCCTTGGTATAAATTTTCAGTAGATTCCACTCTTGCCCTTCTACTAAGAAATAGCTGACAGTGTGTAATTTATAAAGAGAAGACGTTTAATTGGCTGGTAATTCTGTAGGTTGTACAGGAAACGTGGCAGCATCTGCTTCACCTGTGAAGAGGCCTCAGGAAGCCTACAATCAATGTGGAAGGCGAAGAGGGAAGCGGGTACATCTTATATTGCCAGAGCAGGAGGAAGATAAGGAGGTGGGGGATGCCACACACTTTTAAACAATCAGATCTTGTGAGAACTCTACCATGAGAACACCACCAAAGGGATGGCACTAAACCATTTATGAAGGATCCACTCCCATGATCCAATCACCTCCCACCAGGCACCACCTCCAATACAGGGGATTACAATGGAACATGAGATTTGGGTGGAGACACAGATGCAAACTATATCAACTTGCTAAATTGATATAGACTATGTTTATCCTGTGATGAGAAAACTCAGTGATTCTTGCCGCCTCTATGATTCTGTTAATCATTTTCTTTTAGAGTAATTTTATCTCACTAATATTCTCATTAACTGCTTTTTTCAGACATATCCAATTTTCTCTATTTAAAACAAAACAAAATAGGAAACACCACTCCTTCTTTACCCAAAGCATTTTCTCAGTTTGTCATTTTCTTTGCCATCTTAAATTTGTTTTTGTTTATTTTATTTTTACTAACATCTATCAATCTACTATTTATAATAGAAATTAATTTTAGCATACTCGTTTACTTTCTATGCAACTCCTCATATATCTCATTTCTTTCTGTTAAGGATGCTCTGCACACTGCCAAACTAAATATTCATTATTTTCAGTTTTCATGATTTTCCTAATGTAAATAATAACAACTTCTATTGCTTTCTCCACTGCCTAACTAAATCTTCTCCACCCACTCCTTCCACAGCCCACTATAGCATTGGTATTACCAGTTGGATATATTAGCTCCTATGTACCCACAAAAAATCTGTTTTTGTTATTAATTCATAAGCTTATCATTAAATCTTCATTTTTATAGCTTTTCTGATCAGTGTCATATTTTCTATTTTCTGTTTAAATTTATAGCTATATATTCTGCAGTTTCCTTAACTCATCATGTCTGCAACAGAGTCATTACATGACTTGCATAACCATCCCTTTCTTCTCACTTTTCTAATTCTGTTAACATTGATGTTTTCTTGGCTCATTCCTCCTATTTTCATATGCCTGCTTATGTGTTAAAGCATGGTGGATCTTGCATCCCGAATTCATTTTCCCCTCCATTTCCAATATTACCTCAAGGGTTAATTGCTTCTCACCTGGACTTCTGTGTATATACGGCACTGCTATACTCTAGGGGGTTTTTGTTATAGGATAGGAACAAATACACTTGTAATAGCAATAACTTTTGCATATTAAATAGATATTTAGGTTCTTGAGTAATGATAATGGGAAGAAGGTGATGTCTTTGAAAGAAAATCAAACAGAATCCATAAATAAATAAATAAATAAATCTATTACTGAAATATTTCTGGTGATGTAATAAAGTTATTCATTTTTATATAAAACTATACTGAAGAGACTGCTATACCAGTACTCTGATAGTGGGCCTGGAAATAATTATAGATGTCACAGGATCAGGAGAAATCAAATGCATCATTAAACAATAATTACGAGAAGCTTCACAAATAAGGTGTATGGTAAACGTGGTTGTGAAATATTAATTTTGATTTCTTATGGTTTGTTTGTTGGCTTTATAATAAGTAAGGTTTTTTTTTTTTTTTTTTTTTGAGAGGGAGTCTCGCTCTGTCGCCCAGGCTGGAGTGCAGTGGCCGGATCTCAGCTCACTGCAAGCTGCGCCTCCCGGGTTTACGCCATTCTCCTGCCTCAGCCTCCCGAGTAGCTGGGACTACAGGCGCCCGCCACCTCGCCCAGCTCGTTTTTTGTATTTTTTAGTAGAGACGGGGTTTCACTGTGTTAGCCAGGGTGGTCTCGATCTCCTGACCTCCTGATCCGCCCGTCTCGGCCTCCCAAAGTGCTGGAAGTAAGGTATTTTTTTGAAAAGCATTAGATTTTTGGCAAGCAAACAGGTTCTTGGTTGACTTTTATATTTTATGTAGATTGTTTTCGGAATAGGAGTAACGACAAAGTAGAAGTTAAGGAGTAAAGGCAAAGTGTGTGAACAGACTCACAAGCAGCTCATCACTTGGACTCTCTTCTTCTCTCCAGCTTGTTCCCTGGAGGTTTTTTGATTGCTTAACCAAGGACAAAACAAGCAAGGCATATCTGCGGCTTTTATTGGAAATAAAATTAAGTGCAGAAGACACTGGCAAGATCTCTTACAAACACCTACCATTTCAGAGAAGAATAGCTGGGGATGAGCATGTGATGGATGGAAGATAGGATGACTATGTTCAGTATGTTTTAACTTATGCTGAACAGCACAAGTTAATGGAAGCTGCTCCGCATAGACTCTGGCTGAGGAGGGTCAGCTTATTTCTAATGAGACCTAAGTATTTGCCTCAGTCTACCTGTGTTGTATAAGAACATATACTAAGCTGGGTAGCTTAAAAACAAAAGAATTTTATTTCTTGCTATCCTAGAGTCTGGAATGTCCACGATCAGCATGGTTCTGGTGACAGCCCACTTCCTTTATATATGAATGTCTTCTCACTGTGTCCTAACATGGCAAAGGGACTAGCCTGTCCTCAAAGGCCTCTTATAAGGGCACTGATCTCAATCATAACTTCCAAAGGCCTTAGCTCTTACTATAGTCACCTTAGAGATTAGGATTTCAACATATGAGGGCTGGGTGGACACAAACATTCAGACCGCAACAGTATTGGAGACCATTGTAGACAGAATAACACAGCATAATTTGGAGTACTGTGATTTAGCCATTTACAAGGCTTTGAAATTGTTGTCATGACTTCCTTTGAGAAAATTTGGCTATTGTTTGGACGAACGGAGGCAGGATGGTTCACTTCCGGGTTCTTCTTCACCACCAACTCTTCCCGTGTGTGCGAGAATGCAGCTGACGCCCGGGAAGGTGAAGATTAATCAGGCATGCACCAGGTGATGTCAATCCGAGGAGACCAAGATTTACCTGGTGGCACCTGCGGAGCCCCCCCTCCCCCGACATGCCCGTGCCCCGCCTATTGCCCTTCCACTCCTAGAAAAGTCGCTCCCAGCAGATGCGCCCGGGGCGGGCTTTCTCAGCCCCCACTCTTGTGGGGACTGTATTAGAAACCCCCCTCCTTCCCCCAGCTCCGGTCCCTGAAGCTAGATGACCAAAGAATAAATTTGCAGTTTTGCTTTTAGCCTTGCCTACTCGCTGGTTCTTTTGTGCCCACTCTGGTGGTCTTAGAAAAACAAGACAGCTATATGAATCAAAAGCATAAAATACGTGTATACTTATTGATTTGGCAATATAACTTATCAAAATTTATCCTGAGGAAAACTCTATGTCAAAATTACATCAAGGATATGTATCATCATTTATAACAGTACACTGTAAGGCTACATAAATATCTAACAAGAGAAGCCAGGCTACGCAAAATGATACATTCACACATTAGCATAGGAAACACCACTAAGATTCAGCTCTCAAATAATTTTTAGAGATTTTGAAGAATACCTCATTTCATAATGTCAAATAATATGGGAACCAGATTTATCTCTATTGCAGGTTCAAAATTATATATGGTGTGAAGAGAGAGAGAGAGTGAGAGACAGATGATAAAATACTTCAAAATGTTAGTGATGATTTTTATATAGAAAAAGAAACTCAGGGGTTTTTGTTATTTTAATTCTTAAAAAAATTGCATTTTCCCCAAGCTTACTTTATAATAATTGATGTACTTTATCATTGTGCTCATGTAGTTTTTACTATTTTTATGTCATTTTAGTCTATATTGCTAATGTATTTTCCTTATTGTTTTGATGCTTCTGGTTTTTATGTAAGTATGGTTGAATTATTTGTCTTATTTGAAATTTGTTTTTAATTTTTTAGAATTAAATGGCTTATCAGACATTTAGAAGAAAAAGAACAAAGCAGCAATACAAAAAATTACTCTAGCAGAAATTCAGATATGTTAGTAAAGTAGAAAAGAGAATCAATATTTATAATGTAAAAACTTTTAAAATAGTATAAGTTATGAAAGAAAAAGAAGTATAATGAAATATATTTAAAGAATACTTTGCAAAATTGAATAAAGAAACTGGCTTTAAAAACTAAGAAATATTTTCAGGCAAACTTAATAAAAAAGATTCATATATATATATATATATATATATATATATTTAATTTCAAGGATAAAAAGGAGCTCCTGAAAATTTTTTTCAGACAAATTTATATCGGTTTGCTATGAAATTCTCCCCCACCCAACATCAGATGAATATGAATCAAGATGTCTCCTAATTTTCTAAAATATTTCAAGTTTTTTGCATACAAAAAGGAAATATAAACATTTCACCCTTGATGAAAGTTGTCTTGTCTGTTCTGGATCTTTCATTTCAACACAGCCTGTTACTGAAATTGACTGAGGATGATCAGCCTCATAGACACCTACCTGAATTTGAAATATGTCTCTTTAATTTGCTCATTCATTCAGTCCACAAATATTAATCAAGCCCCCGCTATGTGTATGGCACTATTTTAAGTACTGGGAATAGAATAGAGTGTAAGATGGACATATCCATGATCTATTGTTACTTTTATTCCAGTAGGGAGACAGAGAAGTTAAAAATAAGTAAGTAAATGGTTTAATAATTTTATAAATATTTCGGTCTTGTCAAACGCTTCTATTTTGTACTAGATCAAGATAATTTCAAATCACTCTTATAATATCTAAATGGCAAAGGTTACAAGTTGAGGCTTTAAATTTGGATTCCTGAAGTATTTGAGTTGTCTCTAATAATTACTAGCTGTGTAACCTTGGGCAAGGGATTTAATCTCTTTTGTGTTTCACTGATGAAAGTAAACATTTCAAGGGTTTATTTCAAAACTTAAACCAGGTAATATATGCGAAGTGCTTCAGTCCATCCAAGAATATAGTAGTGTTCATAAATCCTGTTATTATTATTTAAAGGAATCTCTAAAATGTCACAAAATAACACGTATAATAATAACACGAAAATTAGAAAATAGATTTCCAATGTTGTCTAAAGCATGTAAAGCAACATTTTATTTTCCCTCTTGTTTCCTTCACATCTTGGTCTAAATGGAAAAGAAATGATTTGATATAGGAAAGGCCATGAATATGTGGGCGGGTGGCAGCAGATGTTTTGTCTCCAGCATGATCCAATGCATTGCATACAATTTAGTTAACTTACTCTGACATGAATAAATGCCTTGCATCTTGAAATATCATTCCTATGCGATTCGTATGCTCCAAAGAAAATGAAATCAAGAAGGTCAAAAAATATCATTCTCACACATCTTGAATCACAGCTTTCCTATTTATTATAAACATCAAGCTAGAAAATGCTACCAATCACAAAACCCCAGAAAAGAAATAAAGTCTAATGTAAATTACAAATGATAGGGTGTGATTCCATAGTTGCAATTGAGTAAAGAGTGGTGGAGAGTGCTGAAAGATTCATCACCAAGTGTCAAACATGATTACACAGATGGCAGGGAGGATCCATCACATAAAGGTGTAGGAACTGGAGGCAGCTTGATAACAGAGTTTTCATAATTTATGTTTATAGTCTTCTGAGTTCTAAAGAAAGTTTAGAAGGGTGATGAATTTTTTAACTATAAAGGATTTCAAGGAGACATCTCGACATCTCCTTGGTTTGTTCACAAGTGAGGCATAGGAGCTCACACATGATCTTCTAGAATACAAAGCAGTCAGAAATGTCCAAAGTGTAACTGTCCTAAAGACAGGACCTTTCTGCTCTCGGGGGAAATGATGTCGGGTGTGCAGGGAAGGATGAGGAGGGGGAGAATCCTGGTGGATCTCTGTGCATAAGAGATTCTGAGGAAGGATAAGAGAAGCTCTCAAGGATGAGAACTGCAAAGGAAATACAATAAAATGCTGTGCTCACGGATAGAATGATATAATTCACACTTGAATGTGAATATGGCTAACATATTGTGCCATGTAAAATCTTTTGAAGATGATTCAATCTCTTCAAGGTCACATATAGTTGATTAGGAACAATAATATTGCTTCAGAGACCTGAGAAGAATAAATGAGTTGATGTATCATAGCCTCAGAGTACAATGACTCTCATATAGCAAGCTGTACATAAGATATAGTCATCATTACTATTGTTGTTATTATTGTTATTATTATATGAATGGATGTGGTGGAAGCACCACGGCCAGCTTGCCTCCTTCCTAGCCGTTAATGGGCTGGTCCTGTAAACTGGAGGCGATATATTCAGTCCTGAATAAGGACATTTCTCCGAACATTTAATAGAGGCAGAGTCTGTCATTGCCCCTCTAAAATGGCTTAATTTTAAAATACCTCATCTGACAACAGTTATGTAAGGCATTTTCAAAAGCCTGCCTGCTAGAGGACTAGCTCTTTAAGGGTTATGCCTGAAGTCTGGAGGTGGCCTGATGATTCAGGGAGCAGTTCTATCCCAGAGGAATCAGTATTTGACAAGCATCTGAAGTCCCAACTTGGCTCTTGACTGAGGTCTAATGATTTCCCTGATTGCTTTCTAATAGCTCTGAGATGAAGCCCAGAGGGCTGCTGGCAGGCCTCCCTGCACAAGAGCATGAAGGGTGCTGCACAGGTGACTATGCTGGCTCCTGGCTCACAGAATGCCTGGCTCAGCAGTGAGACCAGCAAAAGGCATGGTGGCCAAGATGAAGCACTTTACATTTCTTAAATGAAAGAGTTCATAATTCCCAGTAGTGGTTTCATTTCTTGTCTTAAAATTGTAACATTCCCTTTGTAATTCTATTTCATTTCTTGGAATTTTAACTTTCCATTTTGGAAGAAATATACAAACAGTTTTAGATACAGATCATAGTGTGATATTTTCGAAGATAAATTGACATGTAATGTTCACACAAAAACATTAAACAAAGGCTTATATGTGCTGTGTTACTACTAAAGATATATGTTAAATTTTCTATTGGAAAATAAATGTACTTGAGCAACAATAACCTCATTTCACTGGGGATCCCGAGTGACTTCTGGTAATAGATTCTACCACTGACAAATCCATTTCAAGGATCTTGGGAGACCCATCAGGACACTTGGATGATTTGACTAGGTTCAATAAGAAACCACTTTTGTGCTTTCATTTTAAGTGTTCCCCAAGGTTGAAAGATCACAGGGTCACAGTTTCTAAAAGTCCAGAAATAAAGAAAAGTCTCTTCATGTCAAAAACAGAAATTGTGATCAAATTATAAATCTTCCACTTTAGGAAATTGCACTTTTGCTGTCACAAAATGATTTATTTAGCCTCAACATACATCATTAGCATTAATAGCTTTCTCCAAATGAAATAATAAATAATAATCCCAGCTTTCCAAAGTATTTAATAATAACAGATGAATTTTAAAAATTTGTTTCACTAGGATTTCTAAAAAGTAAAATAAAAGTATTTTCCTAGACCACTGTAAAAGTCACAGAAATGATTTTAGTTGTAATTTGATTACTTTGGCATGTTTGGGATCCTGAAGTATATTTACTTCAAATAGATTTGGATTATCGTAGCATATCCCTTTTTTGTTGTTACCCAATAAGAGGGTTTCTGCTGTTTTCCATCTGAAGCAGAGAGCTCTCACAAACAGTCTTAGTTTTTGATCATTTGTATATAGACGTGGCACAATTGACTATAATTGTTTATTTTTTTTCACTGTCTTTAATGCAAGAAAAGTCCTAGTGAAACATCTTAGTGTACTGCAAGATCTCAGATTGTTGGGGATTAACTTGCAGCATGACACATAATTGGATTTTATTTACAGTCGGTATGAACTTACCTTGAGGTGCATTGTTTAGATTTATATACACAGAATGAAATTCTTTCAAGCTACCAGTGAAGAGTTCCTTGGTTAATGGAGTCCTCCATGGAGACTAAATGGAAGTTCTAACTGCTCCATCTTCTGTATGTCTCCACTTATATTCAAGTAGAAAAAAAGTACTTACGATATTTCAGAAATACCATACTCTTACTTTCTGGGGAAAACTCAGGCAAAACAGCTCACTAATTTCAGCAAAAAGAGCATAATGGCATGGTACTTTCTAATTTTCACAAAGGGAAGTTTACCTTCAGCAACATACCAATCCCAGCCAGTTGTCAACTGACCAAATATAGGTTATTTCATGTGACAACCCATTTCTAGTGTTCATGAGGGTACTTAGCATATAGCAGGGGCTCAGAAAATGCTTGTTACCTGAAAAAGTGGATGAATGAGCAAATGTGGTGAACATCTGTTATTCAAAAGCTTTCTGAAACCCCAAATTAAAGGGATGTTTCAGTGTCCATAAACAAATTTCTCGTCACTCATCAGTTTTTCCTAGGCTGCATTTGATGTATTTTTTTGAAATTTTTTCCCAATGCAGAGCTTGCAGGTTGACTTTTATTCATTCATTCATTTATCAATAAATATTTGCAAGTTCCTGATAGTGCAAGAAACTATGTTAAATGCTAAAAAACTCAGTGGTGAATAGAGTATCTGTGGTGCCTGTCCTTATGGATCTTAAATTCTAACAGAGGAAGGACAGGCATCAAAATAATTTATACATTTATGTTTGTGATGGGGGGAGGTACATAGTGGCTTGTTGTGGTATCTTTTGGGGCTCTATGGTACGTTTGCTACTGGCAGAAATTTTCTCGTTTGATGTCCTCTACAATTAAAGATGCAAACTTATATGGAACAATACTTATATAAAAATTTCTCTTACATATCTTCCTGAAATGAGAGGGCCAGAAAAATCTCACTTTGGATTTTTTTTTTTTTTTACTTCTATAGTATTTTAAATAAACCAGTAAATTTGTTTCATAATATATTGTGTAATATGTGTTTTTATTAAATATGATTAGTTTCAACATAGTACAACATATTTGTAAAGTCTAAGAGAGAATCTCTCAGCCTCAACATTATTGACATTTTGCACTGTTTGTGATTGGTGCATTCCCTAGCCTCTTTCCACTAGCTGCCAATAGCACTCCCCTATACCTAGTTGTGATAACCTGAGATGGTTTTAGACATTTCCAAGTATTTATCTGGGGGAATAAATTTTGCCCAGTTTAGAACCACTGGTATGAAGAAAATGATAAAATGTACAGCAGTATCTTCCCCTCCCTAGCCCAGCCTAAGAAAATTACCAATGCCATCATCTTTGTCTCTCCCACTCCCGCTTAGACTTCCTGCAAAATAATAAACCATATTCTTGAATTGTCTTTATTACCTTAATTTTGTTCATAGTTGCTTGGGGTTTCTTTTTATTTTTCTGTACATTTAAAAATTTTCGAATATATTTTCTAATTGTGTATGTTTTTATAATGTATACATATTGAATCATATTAATTATATTACTCTGTGACTGCCTTTCTTCAGTTAATATTCTTCCTGAAATGTAGCAACATGAGGAGTGTCACTGGATGTCACTCATTTGTACTTTTGCATAGTTTTACACATGGTATGAAAGTATCATAATTACCTGTGCTGTAATAGACACTTGGTTTGATTCTAGGTTTTTGGTGTTACAAGTAGTGTTGTTGCGAGAAACAATTTTGTCTTTACATCTTAAACATTTTGAAGTTTCTCTACAGTAGTGGTCCTTACGTTGGGGCAAGTTTATCCATCCAGGGACATTTGGCAATGTGTGTAGGCATTCCAGATTGTCCTGTCTGGAGAGTGTGGCTGGCATCTAGTTGGTGGAGAGGAGGGACACTGCTAAACATCTTTCAATATACAAAACAGTCTCTACCCCAGCAAAGAATTCTCCAGCCCAAAATGTCACTGGAACCACTATTTAGAAAACCAGTTCTAAGGCATATTAAGAGCTGATTTACTGAGTGGCAAGATACATGCCTCTGAACTTTATGGAAATGCCTAAAAGCTTCTCAAAGTGGTTATTATTTACATTCTTACCAGTAGTGAATAAGATTTATACTCTCCATCATATGATAATGTAATATTCATATTCTTCTATAAGACTCACAAAAGTTAACCAATGTTTCAGTGACTAGTGAAGTCACTTATGTTTTGTTTTCAGAAAAATGCCTAATTATTTTTATTTCTTTTGGATTATTTGCTTCTTAATGTTTTGTAAATGCTATGTACGTATTTCAGATACTAATTTTTTCTCCTTTATATTTATAGTCTCCATGTTTGCATATTATTTTTTCATTTTCATAACGGTATATTTTAATGAGCAGTAGTACTTGATTTTATGGTGCTGAGTTTATCAATCTTCTCAGTGATTTATATTCTTCAAGTTTTATTTAATAAATCTCTCACCCTAAGGTCAAATGACATTTTAAAAATCTTTATAGCTTTTCTTCTTACCTATAAGTCTCTAATGCACTGTAAATTTATTTTTTAGATCACACATGGTGGAGTTGTTTTAATTCATTTTCAATATTGAGAACCAATTGCTCTACCATTATTCATTAAATATTCTTGCTTTCTCCTAACATGAAATGCTAGCTTCATTATTAACTAATTTTCATTGGTCTCTTTGAGGCTGACTTTTCTGTCCCAATGGCTTTGCTATCACTCAGCCAGTAACACTCTGCATTTCTAGAACTATTCTGATTCTCATTGCATTGTAACACACCCCATTCACTCACCTTGTGCTTCTGCTTCAGGGCTAAGATTTTCCTTCTAGGCTTTTAGTCCTTCTACATTATCCAGAAGCAGCTTGTAATTTCCAGTCTCCCAAAAGGTCTCTTGTTATTTTAATTGGAATTATTTTGAATGTATCAATTAATTTTGGAAAATTTTATATTTTAAAATATTGAATCTCCCTGTGCACCACTGCCACACCTAATGTATCAAGAAATTCTATTGGTTCTAGCTTCAAAATCTATCACAAACTCTATGTTGTTACTCTGTTCTAAGCTACCATTACCTCACACCAACATTATGAAGATTTTTTTTGACTTTTCTTCCAGTTTCCATGGTGAGCTTGTTTCTTTTACTGCGATGTTAGATTGTGTCATTTTACCTAGTCCAAATTTTCACAGGTCCCCTATTTCACTCTGAATGAATGCCAAGTTCCTATCATCTAGAAGACTGCACATGCATGGCCCTGGGGAATTCTCCATCACATACTATTCTCTCCCCCTCCCTCCGCTTTCACTGTTCTTCATCATGATGGGTGTTTGATCCAGTTAGGCTCAGGGTCTTTTAGTTCTTTTGTTTCTGCTTGGCACATCATTTCCTCAGACCACTTCATTTCTATTTCCCTCACTTTGTTCACACATTTGTTTGAATGTCGTTATTCATTGAGTTGTTTCCTATTTAAAATCCCTACCTCACTCTATGACATTCACGATTGCATTACCCTACTCTGTTGTCTTGTTTGTTATTGATGTTTTGTTTGGTTTTCTCCACTATTATTATTATTATTATCTTCTAATATAAAATTTAAGTGGCTTTATTATTTAAGTCTATAAATAATATAGTCCTCATAAGCATGGCTCTTCTACTTTGTTTGCTGTGTGCTTGCTATTGTAAAAGGTGCTCCACAATTTTTTTTGAATTAATGAGCAATGGAGTAAAATACATTAGTTACTAATAATTATTTTGAGAATATATGAAAACAATAGTTGAGCTATTTAAAGCAATTGTTTTGTTTGTTGTTTTGAGGCTGCTCTAATTGTCCCATAGAATTTTGTTTGTTGTTTATTGAAGCATGTAATTTGACCTTCTCAGTCTTAAAGCCTGAAACCTACATTTTTCTTACCTGAATTCCTTCCTCAGGAAGCTGACCCTAAAGGCTCCCAGACCATATCAAAGAACTGAAACTCCCCAGATCATCACATCCAGACCAGAAGACAAACCCCTCATCCCTCATGATTACTTCACCCCTCCCTAATTCCTCTTTACCTGCTTGTAGTTACATTTCTTTCTTGCTATATAAACCCCCAATTTTAGTTCATTAGCGAGGTGGATTTGAGACTGATCTCCCATCTGCTTAGATGCAGCACCAGATGAAAGCATTCTTCTCCAGTAATACTTGTTGTCCTAGTGATTGGCTTTCTGAGAGGTGAGCAGCAGCACCTAGACTGGTGTTGTGGTAACAATTTCTCAATCCTTACACTCCTTTTTTTCCCCCCTTCTCTTACTGTATAGTTGGAGTGCTACTGCGGTGCTTAATCAAAAGGATAAAGGCAGTCATATTTGTAATTTCCAGATCTTAAAAGGAATGCATTAACACTCATCAGTAAATATGGTGCTTACTACAAGCTATACTGTAAATGTCCTTTATCAGGTTAAAGTATTTTTCTTTGTTCCTGTTTTGCTCAAAATTGACAGCATGAATTTAAATGGCATAGTACTGAATAATTCTTTTCTTCTATGTAGAAAACTATACTGTATTTTAAATGATTAACAATATTCAGAAATTATTGTCTAAACTTTAAAATCTCACAAAATGTATTAATCTGGAATTTATTTGGTGATATTTCTTTTAGATTTTTTTTTGTATAATTATCCATTTTAAAAAATAATACCTGTGGTTTTGCTATTTAGATTGTGACTTAAGTTTGTTTGTATTTTGTGTTTATTTAAGTACAGATGGTCCTTGACTTACCATTTTTGGACTTTAAGATGGTATAAAAGCGTTAATTAGAAATTGTACTTTGAATTTTGATATTTTTGGTGGCTAGTGATAAGCCAAAGGCTAACACTCTCACAGAGTGAGCCACAGCTTAGTCAGCCATACTGTCAGAAGCCCGGATGCCTGATGCTCTCCAGGGTACTGTGCACTACTGTGAGTGTTCTGAGCGATTCAAGGCAGACTAGGCCAAGCTGTGATAGTCAGCAGGCAAGGTGGATCAAATGCTCTTTCAACTTATGATATTTTTAATTTATTATGGGTTTATCGAGAAGCAACCCCATGGTAAGCTGAAGAGCATCTGTATATTCTGCAATTTTTTTTTAGGAGGAATTTATTTCTTCAAAGTTTTTGGAACTTACTTAAAGAACTGTGTGATCTGGTGACTTCTTTCTGGGAAGATTTTCAATTAATTTTAAAAATTCAGTGCCTTCCATGGTTACTAGTTGATTCAGCATTTCTATATTTTCTTAAGTTATTTTTAGTAAATAAGACTAGAATTCAACCCAGAGTTGTTCATAATATCTTATAATCATTTTTAATATCCACATTGTTTATATTTCTATCATCTTTTTAAATTCCATATTATGTGTTAATTTGTTCCTTCTTTCTCTCTTCTTTTTTTGGGAAGTTTTCTACAGACTTTTCACTGCTATTTGTACTTTCAAAAATAAAAGAACATACATATACTTTGTTGATCCCCTCTGTTATATGATTATTGTCAATATTATTAATTTTAGTTTATACAGTTTCATGTCTTTACTTTTTGGGATTAAGTAAATTTTTTTTTTTATCTTTCAAAGTTGGATGATTAAATCATTAAAATTAGTGTTCTAGCTTTACTAATATAAGTATTTAAAGACTACATATTTTCTTCAATGTACTCTCTTCACAAAATTTCATGAGTTTGAATCTGAGATGGCAGTGAGCTAAAACAAAACTCCCATGGTGGCCCTGTAGCTTATAAGTAGCAGAACAACAAGTGGCTGTACGCAGCCTGGTTCAAGAGTTCATGCTCTTAATCACCAATCTATGCTGTTCATCATTCATCAAGTGAAAATGTTTACCAATTAATTTTACAGTGTACAATGTACAGATAAGAAATTCTTCTCAGCAAAGTAAGTGCTTAATGTAAAAGAGGAAACAAAAATATTTTGTCCAATCAATTCTATATAGCACCAACATTAAGATCTCTTTCAAAGGTTATTCAATGAAACACATATTATATTAATTTACAGCATGTGTTCTTTAATTGTAAATTTGATAACTGAAGTTCATATGAATATTAAAATTCATTTTCTACTTACCTTTTTTCTCCATAAGTTCTTGTATTTACTTCTCATTTAGAAATGACATTAGCTATTAATATTTTTTTAACAAAAAGTTCACATATTAGCCATTTGTTACTAAATTTCATATTTAGGAAGAGGAAATGACTTAGATAACTAATGGTGCAAGGAATTAAACTTATTCATTAGCATATTTGTCTATATTATGTATTGACAATGCAATAAAATATTCTAGACTTGTAAACAAAACAAAACCATAAATATATTAGTTTCAATTTTGCTTTTGTCAATAAATTGTCTTGAGTCATTTTTAATTTTCCTAAAACTAACAATTTTTTTTATAT
Organism: Piliocolobus tephrosceles; assembly: GCF_002776525.5. Classification (NCBI taxonomy): domain Eukaryota; kingdom Metazoa; phylum Chordata; class Mammalia; order Primates; family Cercopithecidae; genus Piliocolobus; species Piliocolobus tephrosceles. Next base: position 40,846,921 of record NC_045441.1, read on the forward strand.
TATTCAAGAAATAAACCTTATCCCATTTCAAAATACCATTGTAGTTTATAAGCTCCACAGATCAGAGGCTAAAATTAAAAAAGATCAATTAAAAATACAAAGTGATTTGGACATTCTAATTTACAATTAGAATGGAAAATAAAACTATTTAGAGTTGATACTAAAGCTGCATTATGGATCTATTAAGAGAAATCTACATATGCCATGGTTGGCATTGTATCCAGAAAACTGAGACAAATAAAAATATGAAAATATGCCCTGAATAATCAATCCCACTTAATAGGAAACTCAATTAAAGTTCATGTTCATGTACAAAGCACAATTATCCAAGTACGTCCTATTTTAAGAATTATTGAAAGTGCTTTTAACTCAACGATGGGAAAAAAATTGTCTAATCTAATGCACCAAATTTTTTTCTTTGATTAGATGAAAGTTCCCAAAGCGATCAAATTGTGTGTGTGTGTGTGTGTGTGTGTGTGTGTGTGTGTCTGTGTGATGTGTTTTCTTGGTTATCAAAAAACTCAAAATGTGATTCAGGCCTCATTTGAAGAAAGAATAATTTGTTTGTTTCTGCTGATATGATTTTATTCCTTAGTTTTTATTATTTGAGGGAGTTCTAATAGATTTGCTTCTGTAGAGTAAAATATTATATGATTTGAAAAGATGCATAGTGTGTAATGATTTTGGGAATTTCCTGTATCCTCAGTATATAACTATATACTATAATATTAAATGTAGCATAGAGCCCTAGAAGTTATCACAGTCATAAGGAAAAATAGCCAAGCCACAGTAAAATGTAAAACATTAAAACTTAGTTAATGTTTAGTATCTCTACCCATAATTAACAAGTATATTTATTAAGAATTAACTTTAATTTATTTATTATGGGAATCTGCTAGGAGCTGGGATTTAAAGGTAAAAATTACATTGTGCTTTTAAGGAATTACACCAGTAATCAATAGTATGTCCTGCTTGTTTCTTGAGGAAAGAATATGGAAAAGAACCTTACTCCATCAGTGACTGAAAGGGGTCCAAGAGTAGTTAACAGGCTTTTAGTCGATCTGATTTTTGAGATAAAATTAGGGTATCTTTTCAGATGAATTGGGCTTGTAGGAAATCAAGACTTGGAAGAATGGTTTTACTTTAGTATTTTTTACAGAGAAAATTGAACAATGCAGCCTATATTTACGTGATAGATCAAAAAGGATGAAAAGATTAACCTTGGTTTTAAGTTATTTATTATATAGAGTGAGGAAAGCAAAGTATGACATTAAATAAAAGCTGTTGCTGCAATACATGCGACTTTGTCTGTTATAAATTTACTATCATAATATAGCTGCTTTCCATAGTAATTGTTCAAGGATTACATCTATTTTTGTTTGCTTATTTGTTTATATAGTAGGCTGCCAGGAAACCTGCCATCAAATCATCTTACGAGAATCTTCACTTCTCTTCAACACCACAAGCCAGCCAGAGAAGATCTGTCTTTACTCGAATTGCTATTTCAAAATTTTGTCCTTTCATCTACAAGGCCCATTATAAGAATCTTTTAATAATCCACGATTCTTTCCTGGTTTCTGCCGACTGGAAATGACATCTTCTGCTTCTGAAATTTCATGCTAATCTGTGTTATATACCTCAAATTCATTGAACTTTGTAAGTTCTCAGAACATGTGAGAAATGAATGGGATCTAAAACACGAATGTGATCATGCTGTTTCCTTTCTGCATAGCTGTCAAAAATCTCCACTTTCCACTTAATAATGGAAGTTCTACTCTGTGTAGAAATGGACCCATGATCAGGTTCCAATCTCTCCTGAAAACCCTGCTACTTACACCTTCTTCACTCCTAGTGCACATTCTTCCCATGATGAATTCCTTGAACCTCTTCCACACCAGTTTGTGCCACATACCACTTTAAGACTTACTCTGGATATTAACTTTGGAGGAATAAGCCTGGTCCTTAAATTCTCATCTAAACCCGAAGACTAATAAGTCAATACAAGGTCACATGGAAACTTTTATTTCCCTATATGTATGTGAGCCTGTGACAACTCATTTTATATAGCAAAACTGTAATTTCCATAATTTACACAAGACTAAAGTTAGACATCTAATTCCATCAGTGGCTTATTTTCCCATGCCTGCAACAAACTGTGAAATGAGGTGCAAAATTGGATAAATTTTAATGTCCCTTGTACCTCTTAACATTCTAGATTCTCAGCTATTTTCCACGTTGTTATGAGGACAAGAACATTTTGAGAGCAGGTGTCTAAAGTGTGGAGCTGGGGAGGAGTGAAAAGAACTGTGTGACATTTAGAACACTGTAATTGGTAATGTCACCTATTTTAAATATGATTATGCACAGGCATTCACTTTGTACTTCCAGTGTGCCAGAAACGAAGAGAGAGTAAGGCAGAGGTGATCTCTATTTGGTGGTTCTCTAGTTTATTTGGGGAACATCAGCCTGTCAGAGCACATGGTTTCTGGGTGCTAATGAGTTTGTGCAGCACAGCATAGGCTAACAGTTCCACAGGCTGAGCAACTGCTACATTAAGGTCTCTAAGAAAAAAATGAAAATTTCAAATTAAAAATATCTTCTCCTTGTCCTCAATTAACACCAGAGATATAGGATGGAAAAAAAAGTTTAATATGGGAATTTAGTTTACTGATGAATTAGTAGGAAATATTTACTTACTGAGTTAAGATTCCTCAAGGTAATGCAAGTATCTGCTAAAATTACCTGAAATAATATTCATAAACTCACATTAGGCTAGGAGCAGAGAGAAGATGCTATTTTCCCTTGCTTAGAAGTTCCATAAGGTTAACCACCCACACCTTCCTTATTCAAGAAACAATACTTTCAAGAAAGTTTCATAAGAAAGTGCTCACAGGACAAGCTAGTAAGAGTGGCTAGGGAAGAGAAGAAGCCAAGAAAATATGCAGTTTTTGCCGAAGTCTCTGTCTGAACCATCTCCCACTGGTGAACTCTGGACTGTAAATTCTACCTGAAAGTGCGGCACAACTCAAAGAAAGAGATCTGGGTTTTCATATTATCACATAAACATGACATTGACTAAAGATCGTGGTGGTGAGGTGGAAAGGGGAACAGATGAGTTTCCAAGCATTTTTTAATCTCTACTTGTATGAACTGCAAAATCTCTCCAGTAACCTACAGACCTTCTTTTAATGACAATTGCACATGCAGGCCATGAGAAATAAAATGACCCCAAAACTAGAGGTTGTTTTGACCACAGGATGGTCTAAAGTAATCCAAAGAGATTTGGGTGGAATGCTAACAATCTTGCTATGTAATCCAGGGCACAGACTATTTATTAGATATAACAGGCATTTGATGCATATTTTTAGAGTAATAAATAAATGTCAACTCTGAAATTTATGTTGGCAAATAAGTGTCTGTGATGGCTAATTTTATGTCAAGTTGATTGGGTCACCAAGTGGCAAGATATTTAGTCAAATATTTTTCTGGATATATCTGTAAGGGTATTTGAGGATGAGATTAACATTTAAATAGGTAGACTACATAGAGCAGATTGTCTTGAATGTGGGTGGGCTTCATCCAATCATTTGAAGAACTGAATAGAGCGAAAAGGTTGACCGTCTCCCATGCAGAGAGAATTCTTCTTGTCTGACAGTCTTTGAACTGGACATCAACTTTCTTCCTGACATTAGATTCAAACAGAAACTTTGAATCTTCCAGGGATGAGTCTTTGGGCCTTCAGCCAATAATTTCACCATTGGATCTCCTGGTTCTTAAACTTTGGGACACAGACTGCAACAACACCTTCAGCTCTCCTGGGTCTCCAGTTTGCCAGCTCACCCTATAGAGCTTGGGACTTGCCAGGCTTCATAATCGTCTAAGCCTATTCTTTATGATACATTGCTAATCCAATCCCTGTATGTTCTTGTCATGTTTTCATTACTGTGACCTTAGCAAAACCATTTGATGTATAACAGATAGCCACATATGAGTGTTTAAGACTCTGAGAGGATAGAGACACCAGGAGACTATTATGATGACTATTAGGAGTACAGCATTAAGAAACTAAAATATGCTCCTTATCAGGAATCTTCAGGAATCAAAACAGTTAGAATCAAATATATTAACAATGATCTAGATTATAGTAATATAATCTGGATTAAGCAGAAAAGTTTTCAGGATCAGATTAATATATGATCCAAATATGTTAACAATGATCCAGATTTCTCACAACTGAGTTTCTACCATATCAGACATATTTCTCCCAGTGTAGCCAGAGGTGAGCTATTGCATGCACTTCCTCTCTTGAGCCAAAAAAGAGACCAAAGCAATCACTTTTTCTAAAACAACTTCTGCAAGAGAATGTGAAAAAGTTTGCTGAGCAACTATAGCCTTTGAAGTACACTGTTATAGTACATAATGTTTGAGAATGATTTCTATTCTCCTTTATATTTATGTAAAGGAGCCAGTGAGAAGCACTCTACCAAAAGACACCCATGTAGTTGGAGTTATGTCTGCCAGAAAACTGTTTTTATTCTATAGTGCAAATTAAAAGGTGTAGACATATTTTAGTTATTTCCCATTTATGAAAATATAGAATTGCCCATGTACATGGTTGAACATTAAATTCTGCACAGAAAAAAGTAAATCTAAAGGGACAGAAAGACCAGTTTTCTGTGGGATGCCTTGTGTGTTAGGGTCACAAGCAGGGAAGCACTAGTGATATTTGTCTTAGTCTCCATTATCAAATCATTGCACAATCGCACCTGGAGTATCAGTGAAATTTTTAGCAGGGTGAAACAGGATTTCTGATTATCTAAGGATTTAAGTCTAACATGGTATCTCTGCCAATTCTGTTATCCAGTATGCAGCAACAAATAGCTCTGTTGAGAATGACAGAATGAAGAGGTTCAATGGCCCATTCGATTCTGCAGTCAGGCATCTTGAACAGAAAGAGCTGAGCGGGAGGACCCTAGGCAGTTCTCGATGGCATTACTGATTCTGGGGCAGGGCTCTATCAGACATCCTACAGGCATCTGAGAAAGCAGATTTGCACAGATAGTTATAGATTGTGAGGTCAAATTCTCTGAAAGTTGTGTTTCTGAATTCTTAATATCCCCCACTATGGCAGAAAATTTTCTACATATGGGAAATTTTCCACATATGAAAATCAAAGAAGTAAAATATAAGTCCTAAAGCCTGTTAACTGGAAACTTTAGACAAATTAAATTTAGCAAAATTTATCTGAGCAAAGAATGATTCATAAGTCAGGCAGCACTCAGAATCAGGAGAGCTTCAGACAGCTCCACCCAGTCACATGGGCAGGCAGTATTTATAGACAAAAAAAAGTGTGATGCAGAAAGGCTTGATTGGTTATGACTCAGCACTTGCCTGATTAGGCCATGTTGTGGTGAGGCAGTGACTTCATATGGACAAGGCCTGACCAGTTCGCAGCCTGTGATTGGCAGAAGCTCAGCTGCTGTGATTGGCTGAGACTCAGCTACTTGTTATAAGAATATATTCTTAAATTACGTTGAATGTTGTTTATGTATTAAAGATGTAGTTTACTATGTATGATGGCAGCTTTAGGCCTAATTTAATTTCAAGTAAGAAGTTCAAGTCTAGGAAAAATAATACTATTAATATTTTTATATTTTTTGAAAGGTAATTCTGTGACATTGGAGCATGAATTAATTTAATTAGTGGAACACGTATTTTTAATGCAATATATTCCCTCTGAGGTTTCCCCAAACTGTCAAAATTGATTTCTTAGTCCTCACAGCATTCCACATGAGTTACATATTCTGAATTTAAATGTATCCCAGTTAAATGCAATGCTATGATTTATCTAAGAAAAAGAGTATTCAGATGCCCACAGTAAGATGGCCAAATAGGAGCAGCTCCAGCCTCCAGCTCCAGCGAGAGCGACACAGAGGACGGGTGATTTCTGCATTTTTAACTGAGGTACCGGGTTCATCTCACTGTTGGTGCTGGTCAGCTGGTGCAGCCTGACCAGCGAGAGCGGAAGCAGGGCGAGGCATCGCCTCACCTGGGAAGCACAAGGGGGAAGGGAATCCCTTTTCCTAGACAAGGGAAACTGAGATACACAACACCTGGAAAATCGGGTAACTCCCACCCTAATACTGCGCTTTACCAAGGGTCTTAGCAAACAGCACACCAGGACATTATATCCCACACCTGGACAGGGGTCCCATGCCCATGGAACCTCCCTCATTGCCAGCACAGCAGTCTGAGATCCAACTGCAAGGTGGCAGCGAGGCTGGGGGAGGGGCACCCACCATTGCTGAGGCTTAAGTAGGTAAACAAAGCTGCCTGGAAGCTCGAACTAGGTGGAGCCCACCACAGCTCAAGGGGGCCTGCCTGTCTCTGTAGACTCCATCTCTGGGGACAGGGCATAGCTAAACAAAAAGCAGCAGAAACCTCGGCAAAGGTAAATGCCCCGTCTGACAGCTTTGAAGAGAGCAATGGATCTCCCAGCACAGCGGTCGAGATCTGAGAATGATCAGACTGCCTGCTCAAGTGGGTCCTTGACCCCTGAGTAGCCTAACCAGGAGACATCCCTTGCTAGGTGCAGACCGACACCTCACACCTCACACGGCAGGGTATAACCCTGAGACGAAGCTTCCAGAGCAATAATCAGACAGCAACACTCTCTGTTCAGCAGTATTCTATCTTCTGCAGCCTCTGCTGCCGATACCCAGGCAAACAGGGTCTGGAGTGGACCTCAAGCAAATTCCAACAGACCTACAGCTGAGGGTCCTGACTCTTAGAAGGAAAACTAACAAACAGAAAGGACACCCACATCAAAATCCCATCAGTTCATCACCATCACCAAAGACCAAAGGCAGATAAACTGCAAAGATGGGAAAAAAGCAGGGCAGAAAAGCTGGAAATTCAAAAAATCAGAGCGCATCTCCCCCTCCAAAGGAACGCAGCTCATCACCAGCAATGGATCAAAGCTGGACGGAGAATGACTTTGAGAAGTTGAGAGAAGAAGGCTTCAGTCAATCAAACTTCTCAGAGCTAAAGGAGGAACTATGTAACCAGCGCAAAGAAACTGAAAATCTTGAAAAAAGAATGGAAGAATGGATAACAAGAATAATCAATGCAGAGAAGGCCATAAACGAACTGACAGAGATAAAAACCATGACACGAGAAATATGTGACAAATACACAAGCTTCAGTAACCAACTTGATCAACTGGAAGAAAGAGGATCAGAGATTGAAGATCAAATGAATGAAATGAAGCGAGAAAAGAAGTCTAGAGAAAAAGGAGGAAAAAGAAATAAACAAAGCCACTAAGAAATATGGGATTCTGTGAAAAGACCAAATCTATGTCTGATTGGTGTGCCTGAAATGGAACCAAGTTGGAAAACACGCTTCAGGATATCATCCAGAACTTCTCCAACCTAGTAAGGCAGGCCAACATTCAAATTCAGGAAATACAGAGAACACCACAAAGATACTCCTCGAGAAGAGCAACTGCAAGACACATAATTGTCAGATTCACCAAAGTTGAAATAAAGGAAAAAATGTTAAGGGCAGCCAGAGAGAAAGGTGGGATTACCAAAAAGGAAGCCCATCAGACTAACAGCAGATCTCTTGGCAGAAACTCTCCAAACAAGAAGTGGGGGCCAATATTCAACATTCTTAAAGAAAAGAATTTTCAACCCAGAATTTCATATCCAGCCAAACTAAGTTTCGTAAGTGAAGGAGAAATAAAATCCTTTACGGACAAGCAAATGCTTACAGATTTTGTCACCACCAGGTCTGCCCTGTCTCTTGTAGAAGAGACCTTGAAGGAAGCACTAAACATGGAAAGGAACCACCGGTATCAGCCATTGCAAAAACATGTCAAAATGTAAAGACCATCGATGCTAGGAAAAAACTACATCAACTAACGAGCAAAATAACCAGGGAATATCACAATGACAGGATCAAGTTCACACATAACAATATTAACCCTAAATGTAAATGGACTAAATGGTTCAATTAAAAGACACAGACTGGCAAATTGGATAAAGAGTCAAGACCCATCAGTGTGCTGTATTCAGGAGACCCATCTCACATGCAGAGACACACATAGGCTCAAAATAAAGGGATGGAGGAAGATCCACCAAGCAAATGGAAAACAAAAAAAAGCAGGGGTTGCAATCCTAGTCTCTGATAAAACAGACTTTAAACCATCAAAGATCAAAAGAGACAAAGAAGGCCATTACATAATGGTAAAGGGATCAATTCAACAGGAAGAGCTAACTATCGTAAATATATATACATCCAATACAGGAGCACCCAGATTCATAAAGCAAGTCCTTAGAGACTTACAAAGGGACTTAGACTTCCAAACAATAATAATGGGAGACTTCAACATCCCACTGTCAACATTAGACAGGTCAACAACACAGAAAGTTAACAAGGATATCCAGGAATTGAACTCAACTCTGCACCAAGTGGACCTAATAGACATCTACAGAACTCTCCACCCCAAGTCAACAGAATATACATTCTTCTCAGCACCACATCACACTTATTCCAAAATTGACAACATAATTGGAAGTAAAGCACTCCTTAGCAAATGTAAAAGAACAGAAATTATAACAAACTGTCTCTCAGACCACATTGCAATCAAACTAGAACTCAGGACTAAGAAACTCAAGCGAAACCACTCAACTACATGGAAACTGAACAACCCGCTCCTAAATGACTACTGGGTACATAACGAAATGAAGGCAGACATAAAGATGTTCTTTGAAACCAATGAGAACAGAGATACAACATACCAGAATCTCTGGGACACATTTAAAGCAGTGTGTAGAGGGAAATTTATAGCACTAAATACCCACAAAAGAAAGCAGGAAAGATCCAAGATTGACACCCTAACATCACAATTAAAAGAACTAGAGAAGCAAGAGCAACCACATTCAAAAGCTAGCAGAAGGCAAGAAATAACTAAGATCAGAGCAGAACTGAAGGAGATAGAGACACAAAAATCCCTGCAAAAAATCAATGAATCCAGGAGTTGGTTTTTTGAAAAGATCAACAAAACTGATAGACCACTAGCAAGACTAATAAAGAAGAAAAGAGAGAAGAATCAAACAGACGCAAAAAAAAATGATAAAGGGGATATCACCACCGACCCCACAGAAATACAAACTACCATCAGAGAATACTATAAACACCCCTATGCAAATAAACTAGAAAACCAAGAAGAAATGGATAATTTCCTGGACACTTACATTCTCCCAAGACTAAACCAGGAAGAAGTTGAATCCCTGAATAGATCAATAGCAGGCTCTGAAATTGAGGCAACAATTAATAGCTTACCAACCAAAAAAAAGTCCAGGACCAGATGGATTCACAGCCGAATTCTACCAGAGGTACAAGGAGGAGCTGATATCATTCCTTCTGAAACTATTCGAATCAATAGAAAAAGAGGGAATCTTCCCTAACTCATTTTATGAGGCCAACATCATCCTGATACCAAAACATGGCAAAGACACAACAAAAAAAGAGAATTTTAGACCAATATCCCTGATGAACATTGATGCAAAAATCCTCAATAAAATACTGGCAAACCGAATCCAGCATCACATCAAAAAGCTTATCCACCATGATCAAGTGGGCTTCATCTCTGGGATGCAAGACTGGTTCAACATACACAAATCAATAAACGTAATCCAGCATATAAACAGAACCAAAGACAAAAACCACATGATTATCTCAATAGATGCAGAAAAGACCTTTGACAAAATTCAACAGCCCTTCATGCTAAAACCTCTCAATAAATTTGGTGTTGATGGAAGTTATCTCAAAATAAAAAGAGCTATTTATGACAAACCCACAGCCAATATCATACTGAATGGGCAAAAACTGGAAGCATTCCCTTTGAAAACTGGCACAAGACAGTGATGCCCTCTCTCACCACTCCTATTCAACATAGTGTTGGAAGTTCTGGCTAGGGCAATCAGGCAAGAGAAAGAAATCAAGGGTATTCAGTTAGGAAAAGAAGAAGTCAAATTGTCCCTGTTTGCAGATGACCTGATTGTATATTTAGGAAACCCCATCATCTCAGCCCAAAATCTCCTTAAGCTGATAAGCAACTTTAGCAAAGTCTCAGGATACAAAATTAATGTGCAAAAATCACAAGTATTCTTATACACCAGTAACAGACAAACAGAGGGCCAAATCATGAATGGACATCCATTCGCAATTGCTTCAAAGATAATAAAACACCTAGGAATCCAACTCACAAGGGATGTAAAGGACCTCTTCAAGGAGAACTACAAACCACTGCTCAGTGAAATAAAAGAGGATACAAACAAATGGAAGAACATTCCATGCTCATGGATAGGAAGAATCAATATTGTGAAAATGGTCATACTGCCCAAGGTAATTTATAGATTCAGTGCCATCCCCATCAAGCTATCAATGAGTTTCTTCACAAAATTGGAAAAAAACTGCTTTAAAGTTCATGTGGAACCAAAAAAATGCCCACATTGCCAAGATAATCCTAAGTCAAAAGAACAAAGCTGGAGGGATCACGCTACCTGACTTCAAACTATGCTACAAGGCTACAGTAACCAAAACAGCATGGTATTGGTACCAAAACAGATATATAGACCAATGGAACAGAACAGAGTCCTCAGAAATAATACCACACATCTCCAACCATCTGATCTTCGATAAACCTGACAAAAACAAGAAATGGGGGAAAGATTCCCTATTTAATAAATGGTGCTGGGAAAATTGGGTAGCCGTAAGTGGAAAGCTGAAACTGGATCCTTTCCTTACTCCTTATATGAAAATTAATTCAAGATGGATTAGAGACTTAAATGTTAGATCTAATACCATAAAAACCCTAGAAGAATATCTAGGTAATACCATTCAGGACATAGGCATCGGTAAGGACTTCATGTCTAAAACACCAAAAGCAATGGCAACAAAAGCCAAAATTGACAAATGGGATCTAATTAAACTAAAGAGCTTCTGTACAGCAAAAGAAACTACCATCAGAGTGAATAGGCAACCTACAGAATGGGAGAAAATTTTTGCAATCTACTCATCTGACAAAGGGCTAATATCCAGAACTTACAAAGAACTCAAACAAATTTACAAGAAAAAAACAACCCCATCAAAAACTGGGCAAAGGATATGAACAGACATTTCTCAAAAGAAGACATTCATACAGCCAACAGACACATGAAAAAATGCTCATCATCACTGGCCATCAGAGAAATGCAAATCAAAACCACAATGAGATACCATCTCACACCAGTTAGAATGGCAATCATTAAAAAGTCAGGAAACAACAGGTGCTGGAGAGGATGTAGAGAAATAGGAAGTTTTACACTGTTGGTGGGATTGTAAACTAGTTCAACCATTGTGGACAGTATGGCGATTCCTCAAGGATCTAGAACTAGAAGTACCATATGACCCAGCCATCGCATTACTGGGTATACACCCAAAGGATTATAAATCATGCTGCTATAAAGACATATACACACGTATGTTTATTGCGGCACTATTCACAATAGCAAAGACTTGCATTCAACCCAAATGTCCATCTGTGACAGATTGGATTAAGAAAATGTGGCACATATACACCATGGAATACTATGCAGCCATAAAAAATGATGAGTTCGTGTCCTTTGAAGGGACATGGGTGCAGCTGGAAACCATCATTCTCAGCAAACTTTCACAAGAACAGAAAACCAAACACCACATGTTCTCACTCATAGGTGAGAATAGAACAATGAGATTAATTGGACATGCGAAGGGGAACATCACACACCGCGGCCTATTACAGGGATGGGGGAGGGATTGCATTGGGAGTTATACCTGATGTAAATGACAAGTTGATGGGTGCTGACGAGTTGATGGGTGCAGCACACCAACATGGCACATGTATACATACATAACAAACCTGCATGTTGTGCACATGTACCCTAGAACTTAAAGTATAGTAAAAAAAGAAAAAGAAAAAGAAAAAAAGTGATCACAAAAAAGTAATAAAAATGCAAACTAGTGTAGAAAAGCAGTCAGTGCCTCCTGATCCTACATCTTGTGGTTGAATGCCATTCTATGGAATGATTCTCTTTTCTTCTTAAAAAGAGAAGCACTCCACTGGTAATCACATATATCCCTTATGATTTTAAAATCTAAATTACCAAATGCTAATAGAGAACATACTCTTATATTCTCATCATCCTTAATGCTTTTTGTTAAGAATATTTTCTTATGTGGCAAATTGGTTGTTTTAATAACTGATGACATGTCCATGTAGTTGAGAAATGCAGTCAGTGCTAATATTGACTAACTGCTTCCTACATGCCAGACCCTGACCTAAGGATTTTATCTCCTAACTCATTCATCCTCTTAATAATGTTGTACAGGATGTGCTATCATTATTTATTTTTCTGTAAACTACCTTTAAAACTTTATATGGACATGATATAAAAAAGAATTTTCATTAAACTAAACCATACTCCTAGGTCTCAGTTCTCTACCTACACCAGAAATCTTGATTGAAAGTGCTGGAAATGACCATGAAAATGATGAAAATTACTATCAAGGTGTGGTTGTCACAAGGTGCTGAGCTTTCCTTACCTTGGTCAACACCAGAGGATTTACTAGTTATTGAGCTGACCATCAGAAGTAGAATTTTTGTGTACTTGAATTGGTAATCTCAGCAGTAACTTTCTGACACTCCAGATATGAGAATTGGCAAAAATGTTTCTCACCATTACATAAGTAGAGTATAAGAAACTAGTAAGATAGTAAGGCCTAATATCTGTCTTTCCCTTCAGTCTGGGGTCCGTATTAGTCAGGGTTCTCCAGAGAAACAATCATCAACCAGATATAGATGTTGCACAGGTAGGTAGGTAGATAAATAGATAGACAGATAAAGTGGGAGAGACAGATAGAGAGATTTATTAAGAAATTAGCTTTCTCAGTTGTGGAGGCTTAGCAAATCCAAAACCAGCAGGATAGGCCTGAAGGCTGGAGAACCAGGGAAGAGGTGTTGTCGGAGTCCAGAGGCCACCTGCTGGCAGAATTTCTCCTGGCTTGGGGATAGTCAGTCTTGGTTCTAGCCAGGACTTCACCTGATTGGATGAAGCCCACTTACACACTGGAGGGTAATTTGCTTTATTCAAAGTGTATTTAAATGTTAATTGCATTCAAAAACATTTTCAGAGAAACTTCCAGAAAAATCTTTGACCAAATATCTGGTCAGAGTGGCCAAGCCATGTTGATACATAAAATTCAGCATTACAGGACCTATGTAGATAACAGGTCAGAGGATTTCTCCGTCACTGATGCTGAATCCAAGGAAAACAGAAACTGAAGTATTGTGGATAGTATTTCTATTATCTTTTGTGCAAGATTGTGGTTGTAGCACATGAAAAGACAGAGTTGGCACTTTGCAATATGTATGCATCAGGTTATATGAATTGTTTATGTCAACTTGGCAATAGCACACACCTGTATATACTGTGCAGATGCACTCAGACTGAGATTTGCTTTTATTTTAACCAAAAATTGAAATTGTGGGTATTAGATCACTCATGTCTACCACAATCTGGCAGCTAACATTATTTACCAGAAAAAACAAGACTTATGCCAGTCAAATTGGTTTTGGAGAGTTCATGATACTTATCCTTGTTTTACAGACCTTGCAAGTGAGGTTAACCTGGAGAGGTTAAGTAAGTTGGCCAATGTATGTAGCTAATAAATAGAAGTAGCAAGATTTTAACACTGGCAATAAGCTCTAGCATCTACAATCTTGTTAGAACTGCCTTTTACAAGAACATATACTGACAAGGGAAAATATTCACAATAAATTTTTAAATCATAATTGCAAGTTACAATGTTTTATTAAATTAAAATCCAGAAATGTTAAGAGACATTATCTCTGTATCAAAGGGATTAAGAATATTTAGTGTTTTTGTTCTTCTTTGTATATTCTAAATTCAATATAATGGACATGTATTTCTTCTAACATCAGGATATCAAGTGAAAATTACCTTAAAAATAAATGAGTTTTATTTCAATTTAAAAAATGTGCAAAAATGAGCCATAAACTCCTACTTTTTGTTATAGAAAGGCATTTCTAAAGTGTGAGAGAAGATGAATAGTTAATATAGGGACTTTTATCTTGGGCAAAGTTTTGATTAATTACTGCAGAAGTCCTGCTGAATATTTCTACTGTGAGGAGGGCTTCGTTTGTTTAAGATAAGTGTTTAAATATTTTCTGCTAGAGATAGCCAGCAGCTAGGCAGGTACTTACTACTTGTGTTAGAGTTTGGCTCTGATTATAATTGAAAATCCCAGGGCTGAAGAGGACCACGGAAGGGACCTTGCCCAAGTGAATGTTTTCACTCGGGCCTTGGCTGGTGTGTAGGAAAGGTCTTGCTCATATTCGCTCAGAGGAGGACTTTAGTTACAGGAAAACACCTTTGCTAAATGATTTATAGTCATTCAGCTTAATTTCAAGGACATAAATATATTTCCTCAAAGTTTTAATTCAATTTAACAAAATTATGTATGGTCTTTGGAGAGGGACGTTGTTATTCCTGAACGTGTGATTTGTCATTTATATTTTAAAATCCTTTGTTGATACAGAAAAACATTTCTCATGTACCCATAATTACATGACTTCATAAAATTATATGCTAAGCAATTTAATCAGATTATTTTATAAATTATAATATAGGAGAATTTGGAAAACTTTCCATGACCAATGACAGCATTTTTGATCTTGACTTCAATCACAGGGCTCTGTAGTGTGAAAACATGCTGACTTCGATTCTATATGTACCTTGTACACAATTCCTTAAAACAGAACTCAATAGAATTATCCTAGATTTATAATATGCTCATTTTTGGGGATTGCTTTTCTGGATTTGTATTATATCTTTTCAATGTTTTAAGAAAATTTTGTCATTTATATACACGAAAAATTATGTTTTTGGCACACAGTTCTACGAAATGTTACAAATGCATAGATTTATGTCAGTAACACCAAAGAGAGGATAAGAACAATTGCAGCATCCCAAAATTCCTCATTGGTGCCCCTCCCCTTACCCTTGCCAACCATTGATCTGTTCTCTGTTTCCATATTGTTTTTTCATTATGCAATTGTCTTTTATTTTATACTGCTTAAACCTTTTCTTAGATCAGGCATAGGAAGAATAAAAATGCAAAACAGATGGGAATAAACTCAGAAGAGCTTTTTATATGAACTTGAGACAAAAATACATGTTACTTGCCACAAAGAACAAACATAAAATGAAAACAGTGTCCTGACTCCACCACAGGTTCCAAAACTTGATTAAAATTGTTATTGGCATTATAGTACCATAATCCTGCAATCACATTTAATCACCTTAAATGTGTTGAATACAATGTGCAATTACTGTTGCTGTTGTTTAAAAATTATTTCTGAGATAATAGTAGTTTCACATCCAGTTGTAAGAAATAAGACAAAGATATCACTTGACCATTTGTGTAGTACAAAGAATAACAAAGTCTGATATACCTTTCATAGGCCAAGTTGACAAGATGCAAAGGGGAGTGAAAATTGAGAAACCTCCTAACTACGATAGGCAAGAGAAATTTTATAAATTTATCTCAGTGAAATCTTCATGTGCCTGTAAAATGTCTTACCTTGCATATGTTTGCATGCATAAAGAAAAAAAATACTCTCACAATATTACAAAGCAAAAGTAGAATCTACTGTATGACTTAAATCAAAACAATTTGTAAATGCTTTGCAGCCTACTAGAATCTACTTAGTCACTCTGTAATTGAAATACTTGAATAATTTGAATAATTTAATAATTGTAATGATTGAATTTGATTGAACTCTCTTTGACCACACTTTAGTCAGGCTTCTCTGAGGCTTCCTCTCAGTGGGGCCTTTGCTCCTTGCCTCTTGCAAGACCTTGCTGAGCCCAGATTTCAGCAAAAGATCCCACCAGTGTACCAAGACCATTCAATGGAGAAAAAATAATCTTGGCTTACTCGTTGAAAATCAGCTGTCCATAAATATATGAGTTTATTTTTAGATTCTCAATTCTATTTCAATTCTCTAAACATCCACATTTATACCAGTGTCACATTGTTTTTTTTTTTTTTAATTATTTTATTCTTATTTCGTAATTTTTTTCTCAATTTTTATCTTTAACTGAACAGTTCTAAATTATGAGCTTTGTGCTAACTTTTGAAATTGAAAAGTGTCCTGGAACAGTGTGTTTTTTTCAAAATTGCTGTGACATTTCAGGTCCCCTGAATTTCCATATTAATTTTGGGAACAGCTTGTCAATTTCTGCAAAGGGAGTAACAAAAACTTAGATATTCTATTTAACCTGTAGATTATTTACCTGAATACTGCCAACAACATTACATTTTCTGATCTATGAATATTGGCTATCTTTCCATTAATTTAGGTCTTCTTTAATTCAACAATGTTTTGTAGTTTTCAAGGTATAGTCTTGGATTTCTTTTGTAAATTCACTCCAAAGTAATGTATTGTTTTTAATTCTATTTTGAATGGAATTTTAATTTCATATTTGGATTTTTTTTTTTTTTTTTTTTTTTGCTATGATAGTATCTTGTGTTCCTCTACCTTATAAATTATTTTTTTTAATTTATTTTTATTTTTTTAGGACGCTGTCTCCCTGAGACACCCAGGCTGGGCATAATGACACTATCTCGACTCACTGCAACCTCTGCCTCCCAGGTTCAAGTGATTCTCCTGCCTCAGTCTCCTGAGTAGCTGGGACTAAAGGTGCATGTACTTTCCATATATATAAGATCATGTTACCTGTGAATACAGGTCATTTTGTGTCTTCCTTTACCATGCAGATGACTTTTATTTTGTCTCCCTTTCTTGGTACCCTGACTGAAACTTCCAGTTCAATTCCTAAAAGAAGAGGTGAGAGTGGGCATATTGTATTTTTCGTGACATTGGAATAAATACAGTCTTTCACCATTAAGTATGATGTTAGTTGAAGGCTTTTTATAGATTCTCTACCAGGTTGTTTTGATCATAAAGAGGCATTGGATTTGGTCAAATTCTTTTCTCGTATACTGAGATGATCATGTGCTCTTTGCCCTTTATTTTGTTGTTTTGATTATTTTGTTATTTAATTTTTTCTATTGGTATTGTGTTTTATGTTAATTGGCTTTTGGATGTTAAACAAACCTTACCTTCCTGGGATGAATTTCACTTGGTCATGGTGTATAATCCTTTCTTTAATGTGGTTTGAATCAGTTTGCTAGGATTGTGTTGAGGACATGTACATCGTTATATAGATGTTTGTCTGCAGCTTTCATGTGATGTTTTTATCTGGTTAGGAAAATTGTGTAAATAATTAGTATTTAATCTTCTTTAACTATTTGGTACAATTTATTAGTGAAATTATTTGGGTTTGGGCTTCCCTTTCTGGAAAGATATTTAACTGTTAATTTAACAGCTTACCTATTGACCTATTTAGATTTTCTATTTTTTCTTGTAATTTTTATCAGTTTATGTCATTCTTAGAATTTTTTTTTTGTAGATTATCTAAATTTTTGACATGTAATTATCTGCTGGGTCTGTCCCACAAACCCTGGCTGAGTGAGGGATGAAAGGAGTACTCAGACACAGGTATGCAGTATAAGAGCAGCTAGGGGACTGCCCAGCACTTAGCAGTGGAAGAATGAGCAATCCCCAACAGCTGGAGCTGCTTGCGTTTATTCAGTACAGACATAATGCCCAAAGCCTGGAGCCAACACAATCTGTGGGTAATTAACATTATTGTTCCCCTATTCAGGGAGCAGTCACAAACTCTGATGATCAAAGATCAGCTCCTACTAAACATAAGTAAACAAGCCTGTTTACGATAAATTCCCCTATACTTCCTTGTACCTACTCCTTGCCCTCTGCCTCAGGGTCAGAGAACAGCTGCCTTCAGCTTATTCTCTCCTGAAGCTATGCAGAGCCTTCCAACCATTCAGAAGACCTGCTCCTTTCCCTTTAGTTTCTCTCACCACTCTGACCCATCTCCTACAATTATCCTTGCCACATTTAAAGTCATCATTTTTAATTTTCTCTATGGTTGGTGTTAGACTCTCTTGTATTTCTGATTTTAATATTAATCTTCTATTTTTTTGGTCAGTTTTGATAAAGGCTTTTCTGTTTTGTTGCTCTTTTCAAATATCCAGTTTTTGGTTCTGTTGATTTCTTCTACTGTTTTACTATCTTAAAAATATGAATTTCTGCTCTAATCTTTGTTATTTCCTTTTGTTGAATAATTGTGTTTAATTTGCTCTTAGATTTCTAGTGTCTAATGGAAGAACCTAAGGTGATTGATCTGAGACTTCCCATCTTTCATAATATTGTTGTTTATAGCTATAAATTTTCTTCTAAGCATTGCTTTATCTGGCTAGTACTTTTCTATCTTCACTACTTCACGTTCATTTATCTCCAATAATTTTCTAATTTCCTGTGTAACTTTTTATTTGTCCTGTTTGCTATTTAGAATAGTATTATTTAATTGTCATATATTTGTGGATTTTTCAAATTTTGTTATTGGTTTCTCATTTTATTCAGTTGTGGTCAGAAAATATATTTTGTAAAATATCAATTATCTTAAATCCACTGAGACTTCTTTTATGGTATAGCATACAGCCTGTCTGTGAGAGTATATAATATACAGGTGAGAAGAATGTGTATTCTGTTATTTTTGGGTAGAATGCTCAATAAGTGGTTGTTAGTTATAATGTTATTCAAATTTTCTGTTTCCCCTTGATCTGTGTAATTATCTATGAAAGTTGGTTTGAAGTAATTCAATTTGTTTTTTTAAATTCTATATTTCTTCCTTCAGAAAATTGCATTAGTTTCTCTTTATGCCTTTCAGGCTTTGTTGTAAATTGGGTGTATTCATAATTGCTGTATCTTATTAATGGGTTGACACTCTTGGCATTATAAAATGTCCTTGTTTTAAAGTCCATTTTGTCTGATGTTAGTATAGCTGTTCCAGTTCTCTCTTGTTTACTTCTGAAAAATGGTGTGACACTTCCAGCTGGTCTCCACTGTTTCAAGTATGAGATTTGAATTGGTGTTTCTCTCTGGCTACTTTTAAGCCATTTTGTTGCCTTTTATCTTTAGAAGTTCAACTGAACTGTGATGTTTCTCAGCCAGATGTGTTGGGTTTATACTATTTGTGGTTCAGTCAGGTTCTTGAATCCAGAGGTTTATACCTTTTTTCTCCTTTGGACAATTTTTAGCCATAATTTGAAGGAACATTTCCACTTATCTTTCTTTCCTTGTTCCCTTTGACTTTCATTATGCAAATGTTAATGCTTTAGCTTTGTCCCAAAGTCCAGAAAACTCTATTTTTTATTGTATTTTCTTTCTGTTGTTTACTTTGGATAAATCCTCTTGCCTATCTTCAAATTCCCTGATTCTATCCTTTGTCTTCTTCACTGTGCTATAGCAGCCATCTATTAAGTTTTCTAATTTTAATTTTAATAATTTTATTTTTAAGTTTTATAATTTCCCTTTCTTCTAATTTATTATTTTTTGCTGGTTTTTCTTTTTTCTTTTTTTTTTCCCCCATGGGTTTCATGGCCACTAGTAATGGCTTAATGAAGCATTTTTATGTTGGCTGTTTACAAGTCTTCATCTGATAATTCCAACATCTAACTCATCTTGGTATTGGTGTCTTTTGACTGTTTTATTTAATTCGAATTGTGACTCTTCTGCTTTGATGGGAATCTGTTAGGTATTGCCAGAAGGCTTTCTGTTTTGTTCCTCCACCCTATTCCCTGTTCTTTGGCTAGGGGCAACAGACTTTTCTTGGACGTGTTTTTGTTTGTGCCTGTTGGTGGCCCCAGGCTCTGTAGAGTCCTGTCCAAGATAAGGGAGGCAATAAGGAAACCCAAAGGGGTCATCATTGTATCTTTCCTCATTTCCTGAGGTTCTGAAGAGGTCCTCCTTCTTTTCTTCTCACTTTTCAGAGATTTTCATGCTTGTTTGTTGTGTTATACACAGGTATTTTAGTTTTAACAGGGAGGAACTGGCAGCGATGGAGCTACTCTATCTTTGCTAGAAGTGTAACCATCAGCCATCTGTTCTGAGGACAGCGATGATGTCCCTACATTTCCTTTCTCTGCCAGGTTTGACCCTGGACAGCAGTTACAAGCAAGGGTGAAGGTACTGGTGAGAGGAGACAGCAGAGAGCCTGGCCTCCTCCCCATGGGTTGCTTGTGAGGATGAGACTTAACCATAAGACAGGCATGAAGTCTTGTGAGTTACAGAGCATTTGACAGTTTTGTTAATGAACCAAAACACTTGTGATGTAAAAGTAGCCATGAGATTGTCTATTCGCAAAATCAGCAACAAAGTAATGGGATCGGCTAGAACATGCCTTGAGGCTGAGAAAGAATATCTCCATTGAATACAATTTAAAGTGACAGTGCTTGCATGAGGGAGAGAGAGAAAGAGAGAGAGGGAGTACTGCATTATAACTGGCCAGTGAGTTTATCATGTTCAACGAATCAGTTATAAATTAACAAAATATCCAACTGAATATGGAAAGAGAACTTGTTCAAGCACACTTGTGAGCAAAATATTGTTGTAATTAAATAATAGGATAAATTAAAGAATTAAAGATAATTATCTGTTTCCAGGATACTAAATACTTTCTTAAACCTTTTTTTAAAGAAAATACTGAATAAAATAAGCAGAACATATTTAAATCCTTGTTGAATAAAAGAAAGTGGGCTCAACTTAATCAATAATTTGCTATTTTTGTTTCTATTAAAATAAGATATTCAAATGTTTTATTTTAAATTGGAATTCTCAAAATATATTATCCATGAGGTAACATAGGGACTTCAAAGTATGAGTGACCAAAATAATTGTTTATGTTTTACTTTCCTATCTTGAGCCTATCTTAATCTAAACTAATGTATACATTTTAATGTGCCCTAAATAGTAATTGTTCACCCACTGTTTTGCTCTTAATATTGAAGAAAGTTTAATGACAATGTTTTGAAGTTTTGCTAAAGTGATTCATAATGTCCACTTTTTGAGCTTTTCTGCAGCCTGAGTTTTCAAGTACAACTCAAAAGACTTCCATTTTTCCAGGAGAGTCCTTTACTTTTATTATATGTAGCTTAAATATAGAGAAAAAAATCTCTAAAAACATAACCAAATAATTAACTAAGTGTAGTTAATACAAACAAGTATCATTGCCTATTTAATCTGATCAATATCTACAAAATTCATATCAATAATTCTTGAAATATTTTGTTTTTTTGCAACATTTTGCAGGTTACACAGCAATTTTATAGGTTAATAACTGAATGAATTATTCTCCACTTTTAAATGAATGAAATAGAAAGTCAGCAAGTGAGTATTACAAATTATGGTCTTAAATCAAAATTTAATAATATAAGCTGTATTTTACACTCTCTATATAGTAATTAATATATAATATTGAGCATGGATATGTAAAGTGAATATATGTGTGTGTATGTGTATATATATATGTGTGTGTCTGTATGTGTGTGTGTTATGGTTGAGCAAATGTAGTCTCTTCCAAAAAATGTGCTTCAGATTTAACATCAAAAATGCAGGAAAAGAGGAATATGTACTCAATTTATTTGAGACTTATGTTTTATTTTGTTCCTATTGCAAAATGGTGATAAAAAAGCATTTGTTGTCAATATTTGGCAGACTTATGGAAAGTTTCTGTTGCTTGTATTGTTCTGAGATTATATTTCAAAGTAGTAGGGTATAGAGGCCTTTTACAACAAATATTTGCATGTAATTCTCTAAACCTATGATATTGCATTTAGTTTTCACCCCCTTTTCAACTAAAGAGTGAAACACATATATCCTTGAGCTAATATTGAATTGGGCCTTTTTAAATAACTTTGTGTCAAACATTATAAACATTCAGTTATAGAGCATCAGTATCTGAAATGAAGTGTTTTGATAAAATGCTGTTTGCTCACTGATACGGTTTGTCTGTGTCTCAAATCTCATCTTGAATTGTAGTTCCCATAATCCCCATGTGTAGTGGAAGGCACCGGTGGGAGGTAGCTGAATCATGGGGGCAGTTTCCCTCATGCTGTTCTCATGATAGTAAGTTCTCACGAGATGTAATGGTTTTATAAAGGGTTTCCCTCTTTGCTCAGCTCGCACTCTCCTGTCTCCTGCCACTATGTTAACAAGGATGTGTTTGCTTCCCCATCCGCCATGATTGCAAGTTTCCTGATGTTTCCCCAACCCTGTGGAACTCTGAGTCAATTAAACCTCTTTCCTTTATAAATTCCTGTAGCAGGGTGAGAACTAATACACTCACGTAGGTTTGTGCGCAATTCAGGCTACATTTATGTGCCCACACACACTCACTGACACTGCCTTTTTGAAGACAATATCATATTAAAATATTTAGACAGCATCTAAAAAAGCAAAAAAAGAAACCTGTTCCATAAATTCCTAATTAATGAACAGTAACAGAAATGGAAATCATGTGTTTATCTCCACAACATACATGATGGTGTATATGTCTTCCTAAGAGAGAGAGAATGTTGAGTGAGAAAGGAGCCAGCTCTATGCCTGATACCTGCATAGCTGAGATAAAGTACTAAGTCCTCAGCACATGACACTTCCTGTAATTGCTATTAAACAAAACCCCTCCTCCCAACTAATGCTGCAGAAGTTCCTTCTGTTACTGTGTAAGCTGAGTGTTAGCAAAACTCCTAGCTGTTGAAGGGCAACATGGATGATGCTTTCCCCTGTCACTAGACAGCTCTTAAGGAAGTGTACACGGGGCAGTGTAAGTCAATGTTCACTAGGTCTTTTGCTGTGACTGGAGGAGCTCTTTCCAGACTTGCCTCTACAGGCATTTACCTTATTCCAAGGATGTTCCTGGGGCAATGTCCAGCAAAAGTCCTGCACTCATGTGTGGGAAACACTAGGACCAAGTTAGATGGGTTCTTCAACTACAGGACTTAGATGAATACACTGGTGGGACTCCTGAATCAAAAGAGTGGAAGAATATTGTCCTACAAAATAAGGTGGGATTTTTTTTTTAATCAATAATGATTTTTCTGGAGCCTACTCTTCCAAGATATTTTTTAATATCTAGGTCGTTTCATATCTGCCATCTAGATGGACTGGTGACTGACCCTTGCAGCAACCTCAGGCAATGACTCTGAGACCGTGGAAGCCGTAAGAGCCTATTGCCAAGGTGGACCATGGAACCTTCCCTAGACATATATGGGGTACACTCTGACATAACCCAGGTTTGGAAGAGTAGAAATTTTGAATGTGTTTTCTTAAGTCTATTAATGATGCACAATTATTTTCTCAATTAACCATTGATGACCTTTTCTCAAATTCTGTAAATTTTTTTTCTATAAATGCTAACTCCACAGATATTAAGTTTATTCATCATTTGTCTCTTATACCAATTATCCATATTTTTAAGTGTACCTTTTAATTGTTGTTATTTTTTCACAATGCAAAAGTTTATAAATCTCATGTACTTGAATCATTCTATTATTTTCCTGCAAGCTTTCTTCTTTTAATGTCTGACATGACAAGGCCTGACTCTCCCCAAGGCTACACAATTTGCTGTATAAATATTTTCTTCCAGCACTTTTAGGCTCTTATATATTAGGTAGAAATAAACTAGGCTTTTCTTTATGGTATTTATTGTCTGCTGACTAATTCAGACAAAAATAAAGAAAATGATACATTTTATCTTTGCTACTATAGACAATATGGCTATGTTTTGGTTTTACATTTTCTGTTTTGGTTACTTGTCATAGAACATTATTTTGCTGACATTTTCATTGTGTATATCATTGCTTATGTATTTCAATGGGAACTTATTTGACATGTTAATGGGTCATGGATGATATAAGTTAATTGTAGTTGTGTCTTTAATCATATTAAGACAACCATTTATACATCTTTCAAAGTTTTCTTCCTTGAATTCAACTTGGTTTGACCTACTTCCAAAACTTTTAGTGAAAATATCAATTTAGAATACAATTTGATAAATTTGATGTTTTAGAGAAGTTGTATATCAGTAAAAGATCACTTAGAGGAGATCATGATCTTTGTTAGATTATGGGGCCATTCTTTTGTTTAGTCCTGTTTATGTTTTCCAGATACTTCCAGGAGGATATTTAAAATAATTTATCCCACAGATTCTCAAATGAAAGTCAAATTTACAAAATATATAAAGATATCAAATCCTCAGATTGATTAATTATTTGCTACTTACAGGCTAAGTGGTTAATTTGTAGAATCTCTGTTGTATTCCAGATTTTCAAAAATCCAGATATGAATGCATAAATATTATGTGAATAAGTCCTCACTCTTCAAATTTTATAATGTTCATCAGCTTTACAAGGGATTACACACTTAAGTACCTCATACTGACTGGAAGACCACGAGAGCTTTAAAATATGCAACTCTCTTTTCTGCAAGAAACAACTTGAAGAATGCTATCATCTCTTGCTCAACTCTGGGCAGATTATTACTGAGGACTTCTCAAAGGCAGTTTTTCTTCCCCATAGGCATCACCTTGTATTCCAGTCTCTTCCCTGATCATTTCCTAGGAAATACATCTCCACTATTCAATGAGAAAATTAGAACTCATTTTCATAACGGAATAAATAAAGCATAATTACAAGGCAAAGTAGCTTTAGTTAAAATCATATGATTTAATCAGGCAATGAACAGTTATTTATGGAACAAGTTTTATGGATTTGGAGTGCAGTCTGGGTTTCTACAAATATGACAACTGCCTCTCTTTGGGGAAAATGTAACAATAAAACATTGATCACTTAGAGAATAATAATAGCTTAGGAATATTAAACTGAAAAGTGCTATTAGATAATGTAATCAAAATCAAATGATAAAGGGAATTTTGTGTTCAAAGTCATGTTCAAACCCTCCCAAAGGGGCAGAATTGGGACCTTGATCAAATTCATTTAAAAAAATGTGGTTGGTTCAGAGATAATCTGTAATTTTGGAGCATGTATGGAAGAATTCTTATGGAGATTTTTTCATGCAGAGAGAAAGTCACAATATTTAAATGTTGAGGCCAGAGCCTTTCTAGGACATTACTGCCCTCTCTTATTTAATTCTTTGATAAGAGATACATGTTGACATTGGTATAACCATCAATTACCTTAACATAAATACTTCCTCAGAAATAGAAGTTACAGTTGTACGAAGTTGTATTACATTATATCTTTACTTAGGTTTTGAAAAATAAAGCATACTTCTGTGTGATCAAAAAATCGGTCCACATAACCTAAAAGGTAATATTGCCTTCTATGAATCAAATGGCTCAAACTTGTAAAATCTAAATATTTACAGTACGTCTGAGAAATAGAGTTGATTAAACTCTTTATACAAAATCTAACTATCCAGACAAAGCAACCAGAGCCCCGTTCCTATGCCTGGTTATCTTGCATCAAAACAATCAGAATGACTGCCACACATTTTTTAAATAGTGCCTTATAAATCCAGCTACTTGTATAAAGGTGCACAATACGGAAACCTTTGAAAAGGTTCGTTACAGGGACTGACCTTGCCTCAATCTGGGAAAAGATCTCATATCATCTTTTCTTATTCTTCTGGTCTCTCACTCTTTTCAATGATACTATAGACAGATTAGAGGAGCTTGATCTCAAAATGTGAAGGAGATATCAAACCATTAAAATGTCAGCTCAGAGAAAGCAGAAGCAGCAGAAAACCTCTCATGAACACCACACCTAAATATGCAGAATGGAAAATAGGAAATGAGGCCAAGGGAATCAGACTTTCAGTAATGTTGGACAGCAAACTTGAAGGTGCAGAGCCGTAGCAGGAGCAGTGCTGCGGTGATGGGGCGAAGTCGAGTAATGAATGAGTCCTCTTGGTACCAGAAAAGGGCTGCTCTCTCAAAAGACTTGTTTTATTTTTAATTTTGTGTATTTGTAGCTGTTATGGGCTGAATTTTGTCTTGCCAAAATTCACATGTAAAAGTTTAATGCCTGGTAAACTCAGAATGTGACTGTGTTTGCAGACAGGGGCTAAACAGAAGTCACTACCATAAAATGAGGTCTCATAGGTGAGCCCTAATCCAATACAACTGGTGTCCTTGTAAGAAGAGATTGGGGCATGAATACTCACAGGGAGATGACGATGTGAGGACACAGCGAGGATATGACCATCAATACCTTGATCTTATATTTGCAGCCTCTGTAACTGTGGGAAAATAAATGTCTGTTGTTTAAGCCACCAAGTCAATGGTACTTTGTTACAGCAGCCGGAGCAAACCAATACAGCAGCCCTTCTGAAAATTTAAATTTTAGGTCAGAATCTGAAGGTATGGGATTTACCAGCTATAACCATGTGTAGTATTTATAATGAGATTTTGCCTAAAAATTCTAATGAAAAACGCCTTCAAAATATTGTTTTCTTGAGTGTAAACCATAGGATAAGAAAATGGGTCATCTGAAACTATTCTCTTGAAATACATAGTGTGTTTTCCATACTCAGTCATAGAAACCCAGCCTGTCTACGCACATTATTTATAACAGTCTTATCTTGGTGATTTCATTTCATATCAATTTTCACTCACAGGCTATGCAAAGTTAGGGCCATACTATTCTAGTGGTGTTTGAGTATTTGGGATATTTTTCCTGGTGGATTGAAACACAAAGGTGGAGAAAAACTGAGATAACATTTATGTCATAGGAGTTTCTCTTTTAGTCGAAAGAGAATGGATACGGATTCACGTAATTTATAATAGTTTATATGGAGATGATCTTAGTTCCTTAAAGCGAAAGTTTCATTTTCTAAATTGAAAACAAACAAGCAAACACGTACTCAATAAATTTCCAAAGAAGAAATGGCTGTTAGGCTGAAAGAGTACATAACAAATAAAAGAGTATCCCTAATGTCCTGTTGGGTAGAGAACTTTGCCTGTTAGTGATCTACACGAACTCATGGAGCCAAGGTTGGCGTGCTCTCCACTTCTTCGCACTCCATGTCCCATGCAGTAAGTAAATCGCTGTCGATAATTAGGAGCTCACGTCCCCTGTGCCCTCACCTCTGAGATAATGTCAGTAAAAAGAGTGCAGGGACACAGAGGTTTCCCCACCATGGAAGGAAATTTGACATTATCTAAACCTACTAGTGAGGGGTTTTTTTGTTTGTTTGTTTGTTTTTTTTTAATGCTTTTTTTTCTACTAATTTGTATGGAGTATTTTGACTTTCCTATGAGATTCAGGGTGTTAGAGCTTCTGTCGGATGCAACCAAATGTTTGCATCTGCAGACTTGTTTAGTCTAAACAAAATCTAAAACATTCACTCCTGAGGCATTTCCTTCCTGCCCTTGTCTCAGCTGACATGGCTGCTTGAAATAACTCACCATGAATAGTAGACCGAACATGTACAGAAACTGTCCTGTTTCTATGGGACGTGAAGAGAGCATAAAACCCAACATGTTCACAAACATTCAGTCACTAATTCCCAAGCTTTCTTTCAAATACTTTATTTAGATTTACAAAGACCCAGAATCTGTGATGGTGTGGATTTTCTGAGCCATTGCCTTGGTCAACTGCTAAGCCATATATGTGCAAGTGAATGAAATGGACTATGTCATACACACAGTGGATACCATTATATTTCTCTGTCAGTTGTCTAGAGCTATCTTCTAGGTGGAATCGACAGAGCAGTTAAAAGTATACCTGTGTAATAACTGGTATTATTGCCTTTTTAAAAAACACACAGACTCACATACATGATATTGTTGTACATAAGTAAGGTAATAGGATAAGTAAAAGCAAGGACAGACATGGTGGCTCACACCTGTAATCCCAGCACTTTGGGAGGCTGAGGCAGGTGGATCACCTGAGGTCAGGAGTTTGAGACCAGCCCGGCGTACATGGTGAAACTCTTGTCTCTACTAAAAATACAAAAATCAGCTGGGACTGGTGGCGGGCGCCTGTAATCCCAGCTGCTTGGGAGGATGAGGCAGCAGAATTGCTTGAATGCAAGAGGCAGAGGTTGCAGTGAGCCGAGATCACGTCGTTGCACTCCAGCCTGGCACAAAGAGCAAAACTCTGTCTCAAACAAAAAAAAAACAAACAGCCAGAGCAAGTGAGGTGGGCATACTGGAAACAGTGAGCAGGTGTGCTGTGATGCTATCAGGAGCACAAATAATACTGGGCCGCTTTACTCTGCCTTGCTACTTGCTTTACATTCTTTGATTCACATATTCTTAAATTAATCCCATAATATTGATATAATTATGATACTTTTACAAGACAGGAAACTGAGAGTTTTAAGAGTTCAAATTTCTTGCCCAAATGTATTTATTCAAATGGATAAGTCAATAAATTTTAGGTACGTAAGAGAGCAAAGAGATTTTCTTACTTTGAATAAAAAAATAAAAAGAATTTCTGCTTTGGAGTTCAAAAACCATGAGAAGAGGGTGCTTCAGGGAACTCAAAAATGAGGAATATCCTGTCACTGATTTGTCTGGAAGATGAAAATTCAGTTGGGTAGCTGTTAATCGGGTTTTAAATATTTTTAAATGTATGAGATATGTGTGCACTCAATCATTACTAATGTGAACCATCAAAACACTTGCCGCAGTTTTGAATCCTGTAAGTACATATGACAGTGTCTACCCACTGTCTGTGCTGTCACAAAAATTACCATGTGTAGGACCTGTAGGTGGTTTACAGCTTATTAAACTATAATTGTGGAACTGTAATTATAGCAGATGCACTACAATGCCTGAGTTTTAGAAAACAACTTCCCTTAAATCATAAAAAGAGCAAACTTTATCCTTTTCACAGCAATGACATGATTATATTAAAATACAATACTGCTAGAGGTACAAAACTCACTTCGCTCAACATATGTGAAAAATGATTCCTCTCTCCATCACTTTAAAGGAACACATTCATATTGTAATCATAGCTGAGAAAAGAGACACTACAGAAGCATGTTTTAAAAAATTCTATTTTGGTATATATTCTTATATATGTATTAGTTTATAGGTTATGGCAATCATTACTGGCTTATAAATAAATTATATAAATATTCACGTTCCTAGGTAGCTCTTTTTTTCAGGTGGCAACAGCCTGCAGCCTTCTGTTAAGATGCACACTGCAAAAGCAAAAGGGTCACCTGCTTAAGTAGGCTAGATCAACTTCGTCAGAACTTCCCACTGATGGTGTCTTGTCAGATTGTGTTTAACTCCTGTAGACATCGGAGAATATAAAGACAGAAAATCAGTTCTCTGAAAATCAGATTTGCTTATGTCCTTTATTGAGCAGCTAGTTTGCCTTATTGTCCAAAATACTCCACCACCTTCAGCATCCAGAACAAATCTTTTTCAGTGCACATGTGTGTGTGTGTCTGTGTGTGTTTATGTGTGTGTGTGCAGGGGGGTGTGTATTGGATGTTGATGTTGCCATAATTGTTACTCTAGGTGTCCATCATTGGGGAATTCTGTCATTGTTGAGTCTGGCCTGTTGTCTCACATGGATGATTAGAAAAATATCTACTATCCAGCTGAAATATTCTACTCTTCTAGGGGTTGCTTGTAAGAAGCAGATGATAAAATTATTTCCGTTGACACTTGGGAATATTTAAATATTTAAAGTAAATGTAAATAGTTCATTACTGCCATATTTATGTTATAGGCAGCGTCCTAAATACTTTACCTGTTCCCTGTAATAATCAAATCAGCAAGTCAAGGGAATTGTTTAACACCACGGTGTGTAAATCCCAGCACATAAAGTTCATGTGGTAAAGCTGAAGTAGTGGTAAGGCTGAAATTTGGAATAAGTCAGGGAAGACACTCTGCCAAGTTTAGGTATCATCTAAGGCACCATGGTTAGGTACAAAACAAACAAACAAACCCAACTTTAAATTAAGAAACATGCATTTTCATATCTACAATATTAAGCAGTGTTTTCTTGTGTAAATCATTTATGTTTCTAGAGTTTCAGTTTCCAAATATTTAAATTGGAAGTAATATCGGCACTTGGGAATTTTTCAAAAATAAAATTTAGATTAAGAAGGTGCATATAAATCATTGTTTTTAAGCACTGATAAAGTGAGTGACAAGATTTATGGGAAATTAAAAAAAAACACGTCAATGATGCTAAGACTTCTCAGCCTGGGGGCTAAACCTACAGTCACCGTCTTGACATGTATGCATAGACTATACTATATCCTGAAGATGATACCTTTGGTTTGTATTATTGGATTTGAATTTATAGTGTTATAGAACCCTTTCAGGGACATCCTCTCTGAAAATCTTTATTTGTGACAACTTCCTTTCAACTGAATATATTCTTTCTTTTTCAATCAACCCCATTCTTGCCACCATTTTCTTTTGAGTTGTTTATAGCAGCTCAGTTGAACATTATTACCTTTTGATTTGTGTTCTCACCTCTTATCATGGCCTCCTGCCCTCTCCTGTTAAATTAATCTTTCTAAAGCACCATTACAAGCAGTACACCAACCCATGGAACATTTTTCAGTGTATCTCTTTGCTAATGAGAATCAGGGAAGTGTCTGACCTTTAGCAAAAGAAAAACAAATCTCAACCATTTGCTGGCTTGGACAAGGGACTCAGTGACCCTTCACTTAATAATATTACCTTCTTGTGAATATTTATGAGGATTAAAGAAATCTCATTTTTATGGAACAGAGTGAAGTATTGCCATTGTTAGTATTCTTTTGATTCTCTTTCTGTGATCTACTTGTTTAGGTATACTCTTACATTCTGGCCCTAAATTTGATATACAAATGATTTCCCTTTTATCATCTTATGTTTAGTTTATGCTACGACCAAAGTATCCTAGTCATAATTTCCTTATCCCTACTTGTGGTGATACTAAATCCTATGCCAAAAGTGTTCAACATTCCTCATCTGATGAATGACGGTTTTGAGGTACATCTTCTCCATGCACGTTTCAATAGCCTTCCATTTCTATCTGATCTATTCTGCATAGCAACAAAGCACGCTTTTCACTCCTCCTCACTGGGACATAGTCTGTCACGATTGATGAAAGTAAATGTACTTATTTCATGTCCATGATAGACATGGAAGGCAGTAAAGTTGTCTTAGTGAACTGCATATCCCATAGTCACAGTCACAAACAATGCCTTTCTTGGAGGCATCCACTAATTCATAAAAATACATTTTTTTTTGCTAGTTACTACATTGTATGATATCTGTTTATGTGTCTGCCTTAGTCACTAGTTTTTTTTTTTTTTTTTCGATTCAACAAATATTTATTGAGCAACCACTAAATATGCCAGAAAGTTTTGAGTACCAGGAATAAGCAGTTATCAAAACCAATAAAAATCTCTCGCCTCACTAAAATAGACAAGAAGCAAAATAAGTGAAATTAAATGTTGTACAGTCTACAGTGGTAAATATTATGGAGAGTGAAGATGAGAGCAGGGTGAGATTTCAAGTAGGGCACTCAGGATAGGTATCATTGAGAAAGAGGTATCTGGACAAATCTCTGGAAATAGTGGGTCAGTATCTACAGACACCTGGAGGGGGGTGAGACTCGAAGGTGGGAACAGCTCTGTCCCATTCACTGTGGCCATAAAAGAACAAGCGAAAGAGAAAGGGGAAGGAGGTAAAGTAAGAAAAGTAACTGCAGACAGAATATTTTTTATTTATGTGTGTATTTTTGATCCTTGGAGATCATAGTGAAATTTTTAACTTAAAATTTGCATAATATAGGGAGAGCTTAGACATTTCAGTGGATGAGGTTCAGGATCTGATTTTACATTTTAAAATGATCTTCTCATAGCAGGGTTGAGAATATCCTGCAGGGAAAATGGGTGGATGCATAGAGACAGGTTCAGAGGCTTTTGCAATAACTCAGGCAAGGGATGGGTTTAATATCTCTCCTATATACATATATATTATATAAACATATATACACATATACATATATACATACACATACATATATACACATATATCTATATATACTGATATATCCTAGATTTAGGGTATATACTGATATATCCTAGATTTTCTATTATATATATTATATATTATATACACATATATAATTATGTGTACATATATACATATATAATTATATATACACATATATGCATATACAATTATATATACATATATAAATACACATATTATTATATATACACATATATAATATAGAAAATCTAGGATATATTGGTATATACTTGCTTTTGTTTATCAAAATGTATGTAATAAATGTGAATATTTAAAATGTAACAATTATCAAAATCTATTGTTGGAGTCTTACGGTTTTGGTGACAATCGTATTGAACAACTTATCCCTCCAACCTCATGGTCAAGTACTTCAAATATGTATATATAATATATATTATACGTATATATAACATGCATGTATAATACATAATGTATATATGTATTTCATATATACTTGTATACATACGTATATAGCATATATAAATATAAATATATAATATATATATTAAAATACATTTGTATATTGTATACATGTATTGTTTATATATCTATATATTCATATATATTATCTATATTATATATTTTATATATCAATATACAATCATACATATATAATATATACATATTATATATTGATATAAATATATATAATATATACATATAAATATATATTTTTTAGATGGAATCTCGCTGTGTCACCAGGCTGGAGTGCAGTGAAGTGATCTTGGCTCACTGTAACCTCTGCCTCACAGGTTCAAATGATTCTCCTGCATTAGCCTCCTGAGTAGCTGGGCCTACAGGCAAGTGCCACCAGGCCCAGCTAATTTTTGTATTTTTAGTAGCGATGGGGTTTCACCGTGTTGGGCAGGATGGTCTCAAATTCTTGACCTTGTGATTTGCCCACCTCGACCTCCCAAAGTGCTGGGATTACAGGTGCGTGCCACTGCACCCAGCTCTATATTACATTTTTAAGGAGATATGATATTTTTCTGTCAAATTTAGTTTATTAGGAGCTGGTAAAATAATTTTCTTAGAAGTATCTGAAAACCATAGCACTTGTTAATGAGATTTTTAAATGTTTCTATTTAGGTTATAAATGATTTAAACTAATCATATATCACTGCTTAAAAAATTTACACACACTTTGTGTAGGTAAAATACACTCATCTATCTCTGGCAACATTTGTAAAAATAGTGCACCAATACATGTGACCTCATATATTTACCCTGTGGCATTTAAGTTAAGCTGATTAATATTATTTATCATCCTGTCTCCACAAAGTAAATGGCTGCTAAGTCTTAAGGAATAGATAGTATTTCAGATGTTAGTACATTTCTCATGTCTATTTTATAATAATGAATTGGTAACCAAGGCATGCTACGAAGTATAGGAGCTAACTTCATCTTGTACACTGGTCACCAAGGTTGTATGTATTATATTTTATGGTATCACTATATTTTAACAATATTCTAAAAGGAAACTTTAATTCATGGTTAATAGAAACATGTCTCTGAGAGGCAGAGAATGCTGTTATTAGGGGTCTAAAGATCATTTGATTCTCTATTTGGCAGAAAGAGTATTCATGTTTTATCATAGCTTGTCCTAATTTAAGTGTCAAGCTCTCATTTCTTAGGATCAAGCAAAACCAACAGGTCATAGCTGCATGATTCTGTTTTAAGGGCAATGCAGGTTTATTTTATATCACTTGCTTTTTCTGTCTTGTCCACATGACTCCAGTGAAAATACTACTTTTGTAACATTATACTCATAGTTCTTTAACCTGCCCTTCCACTATGAGTATGCATATTTGATTCTATGGATGTTCTTAAATTGGATCATACATCTATCACAGGGAAAACAAATTACATGGAGTACAGGGATACATCCCCGCTGATAAAGCAGGCATGCTCCTGACTCAGAATGGGAGGAATCATGTTAATCCCATTACAGATGTTGTGCTACGTGTCACATAAGGAAAACAGATAGCTCTTCCAACTGTTTTTCATTTGTCATCCTTACTGTGATAACTCAGCAATGATGGATTTAATATCTCTCCTATAATATTCTCTCTGATAGCAGTAGGAATTATTTGCCTTAGAACCAGACGTGTGGTGGTTTTTGGGATCTAAACACTGCAACTGAGAGATTCTCAGAAACAAAACTGTTCAGGGTTTTTTCAGTGAAGTCACTATTTGCTATATGGCTACCTTTCTCTTAATATGTGGAAACCACATATTAAACAGATATAAATGTCAACCATAGGCTCATATTCCATGCTAGGCTGGCAATAGTGAAAGGAGAAGAGCAAGTTCAAAGTGTCTAAGACTCAGATAATTTTGTCGTAACATAGAAAATGGAGGGTTTCTGTACAATTATTGTTTCTGGAAGGAGTACAATTATTAACCCAGGAAATCTCTCTACCACACACTCTGTTGCTTGATTGCAGAAATTTTTAAACCAGATTTCTTTTTCTTTTTTTTTTTTTTTTTTTTTGAGACAAAGTCTTGCTCTGTTGCCCAAGCTGCAGTGCAATGGCCCAATCTTGGCTCCTGCAACCTCTGTCTCCAGGGTTCAAGCGATTCTCCTGTCTCAGACTCCCAAGCAGCTGGGATTACAGGTGTGCACCACCAGGCCCAGCTAATTTTTGTATTTTTAGTAGAGACAGGGTCTCACCACGTTGGTCAGGCTGGTCTCGAACTCCTGCCCTCGTGATCTGCCCGCCTCAGCCTCCCAAAGTGCTGGGACAGATTTCTTTTCTTCAGCACCGCACATGTAAGTTTCAAGACAATTTTTTTTTTTTTTGTAATCTTAGTTAAATGTTACCTTGAGGGAATAAATTCATTAACACAACTCACGTAATAGATTAATTTACCTTATTAAAGAGTTAAAAATAAAATTAAAAATTCTATACATAGTACAGTGTTATAGTAGTTAATAAGAATATTAACTTTAATGAATATTCTTTTAAAATATATTTAAGTATTCAACTTTGAAGATGTGTGTTATGTGTAAGTAATGTCTTTCCTTGCAAACAAAAAATCAGTATTCAATTAAATCCATAACCCATTCTTGCTTAATTATATTAGAATGTAAAATACTGCATCCATACCTTGTAATAATCCACATGATAGACTAATCCACAAATAACCCAAATATCCAAGAATTTTGCCTGAATACTCGAGGTGTGATTGCATACTATCTTCCCATGTATGTCTACATTGGTTGGATCTCACTGACTAGATTAAAGTTCTTTGAGTGTAATAACCTTAGCACAAAACTACACCAAATGTAAATATATGCTAAGTACTCCATGTATTTTGCTTAGCTAGACCATATGTATGTGTGAGTGTGTAAGTGGTGTGTGTGTGCATGTGTATATTAGAGAGAGAGAGACAGTGAGACAGATACTGAGAGAAGACTAAATTAAACTCATGTGCAAGCCATCAGGAACTGCTTTCCCAGGATTTAAGGGTATATGCGGCAGGCATAAAAAGACTGAATTGAAGCACCAGTCAGCAAGGGAGCATCCATTTGTGGACTCTGAAGCTTTTAAAAATTGAAGAGGAGACACACGTTAATAAAAAGAATCTCATGTGTATTTTTCAAATATATATAACCATGGAAACATGTTGCTAAGGCCCATCCCAGCAAGATGGAGTGCTCATGGAGATCAGCGGTCCCCAACCATTTTAGGACCAGGGACTGATGCAGGGACAATTGATCAGGGACAATTTTTTTCATGAATTAAGGAGGTGGGGATGGTGTCAGGATGAAACTGTTCCACCTCAGATCATCAGGCATTAGTTAGATTCTTATAAGGGGCACATGATCTAGATCCCTCGCCTGTGCAGTTCACAATAGGGTCCATGCTCCTCTGAGAATTGAATGCCCTGGCTTATCTAAGAGAAGGTGGAGCTGAGGCAGTAACACTCCCTCACAGCTGCTCACCTTCTGCTGTGCAGCCTGGTTCCTAACAGACCATTGACCAGTCCCAGTCCGTGACCCAGGGGTTGGGGACCCCTGGTGTAGAGGGCAATGCTGTTTAAACGTCATTCATGTCACGTCTTAGTCAGTTTAGGTCAGGAAAACAGAATACCATAGACCACGGTGGCTTAAAAACACGACCTTCTCCCAGGTCTGGAGGCTGGAAGTGTGATCAGAGGGTGTCAGCGTGGTTGCATCCTGGTGAAGGTTCTTTTCCTGGTTCAGAGATGCCTGTCCTCTGGTTATGTCCTCACATGGCACACAGAGAAGAATTCCAATCTCGGGCCGGGCGCAGTGGCTCAAGCCTGTAATCCCAGCACTTTGGGAGGCCGAGACGGGCGGATCACGAGGTCAGGAGATCGAGACCATCCTGGCTAACACGGTGAAACCCCGTCTCTACTAAAAAAAAATACAAAAAACTAGCCGGGCGTGGTGGCAGGCGCCTGTAGTCCCAGCTAAACCGGAGGCTGAGGCAGGAGAATGGCATGGACCCGGGAGGCGGAGCTTGCAGTGAGCTGAGATCGGGCCACTGCACTCCAGCCCGGGCAACACAGCAAGACTCCGTCTCAAAAAAAAAAAAAAAAAAGAATTCCAATCTCTTTATTCCATTCTGAGGTCACTAATCCCATGCATGGGGGCTGCACCCTCATGACCTAATTACCTCCCCAAAGCCCCACCTCCAAATATCATCACATTGGACATTCAGGCTTCAATGTATAAATCTGAGGGGGGCACAGACATTCAGTTCATAGTGCTATGGAATCAATCAACCTTGGCCAGTGTCTGCCTGGGGAGTGAATGATCCTCATTCTGTCATTTGAAACTGACTTGTGTGCACCACAGTCCTCTCTTTTTCTTGTGGTGTGAATTATAACCAATGTATTAACCTCTCTTAGCATCAGTTTAGCATGTTCTAACATATTTATTCATTTCCAAAATGCCATGAATGTTCAAGAAAATGTACATAACACAGTTCAGTGCCTGAGAAATAGATACCCAATAAATAGTACTTCCTGTTAAATTGTTTGTGAATTTCATAAAATCAAATGAAAACCTTGAAAACATCCACTGGGAGAACGCTACGCCCATTGTTCTCACTTTTTTTCCTTCTCCACAGATGGCATGGGAATATTTGGCTAGTGGTGCCTGCGGTGCAGGCACAGATTCCCATGGGATGCTGCTGTCCAGAGGCTTTGCTTCCCTTTTGGACACGAGTTGAACTGCCCTCCTGGCTTGGGAAAGAAAAATTGACTTTGTATCTATCTGTTTTAAATGCATGATTGTCATTTTGGGAGCTACTATCCTAACAAAATAAAGGCAAGACAGTCATTCATGTTGAAATCATGCTGGAAATTAGGAAGTTTGATCATCACAAAGTTAGACGTAACAGGAATCTTGCTGATGTTTCTTTTTCACTCCCTTACTTTTAGTCTGCAAGACTGAAGCTGAGAGCAGATAACCACGGAAGCAAATTGCTGAAAGCTCTGTAACTGAGAACCAGAGATAGATGTCCCCAGTTCCTCCCTGCAAGATAAGGTGATGTCCTTGAGCATGCATCCTCAGGAACAGGGGCTGGGTCCTGCTCTTCAGCAGACCCTGCCTGTGGCCTCTTCCCTTTGGGGTTACTTTTCATCATGCAACTCTTTTACTGCTTGTGTTTTCATATGCTTTGCTTATGCCTTCTTCTTTATTAGAGTAAAAATATTTTAATGGTTTGTGATGGGTATTAACAATGCCAATGCTATTGTTTGGCAGGAAATACTTAAAATTAGCTACAGACGGTATGATTATAAAATAATATGCAAGTATTGATAAGATTCAGTTTACAGAACATTTTCAGATTCATTACATAATGACAAATGATTCAGTCAGCATTGTGAGGTTGGCTGTAACCCTGCCTTACAGATAAGAATCCTGAAAAATCTGAGGGGCTTAGCCAGAATCACTCTCACTGCAACTTTCTCTACTGATTTTTAAAAAATTGATGCTTTTTCTCTCTGCAATGAATAAGTCCAGGCACTGGAGTGGTGGCAGGGTGGGGAGGGGGTTTAGAGACAATAATGGTTATTAATTTGTTCAAATCATGTTAATTGAATATTGAATGCTTTTTGTATTCCAGGCACTCTTATAGATGCTGTCAGAAATGAACTGGACAAGGATCCTACCAATGGAACCTACATTCTAGAGATGCTGTGCCTACCACTATGGGATTTAAGGTGCCATAAGACAGACTTGCTGGCTTTAGTTTAATGCAAAATAAAAAAAAACAAAAAGCATAAAGAGTGGTGACTGTCCAAATAGTATGCAGAAAAAAGTTCAAGGAATAAAAACAGGAAAATAAGACTGAATTAAGGTTAGGCTATATAAAAATTTCATCTAAGTAGGGCGGATACATATTATAAAAAACATGTACGTATTATATATATAGTATATCTCTCTATACACTAGACACATGTATCTATCTATACACTAGGCACTGACTTGCATAATATATATAGCCTATATAAATACGTATGCTACACGTACATATATGTTTATATACACATAAATGTGTCTATCTTAATCCATTTCTTAATAACCTTGGAAAATTTACTTAACCTCCAGTTCTCTCATCAGTTAAATGGGGCTGATAATAGCATGTAACTGTAGGGTTTTGTTAGGAAGCTTGAGTGAAGCACCAAAACCGCTCTCTGGTCTTGAGTTAAGCCCACAAAGTGAAATCCATATTGTTATTATCACTGCTGTCATTACACTGTGCCAGGTCATGCTCACAATAATTTTCCTGTACAATAAATTGCAAATTCCAACATTTCTAAGCATCCTCTGCCTTTATTCTAGGAATTGTTAATTTAAAAATTCCAAAAATGATGTAATAAAATGTATAAAACAAGAAGAAAATGACTTTTCTAAGTAAAGTCACTGCCCCTTCCACTGCGGAATGGAGGCTTGAGTTTCTCCATCTCTCCTCAGTTGGTGTTATGCCCAGCTTGTCTGCAGATCTTGTCTGCATGGCATATTCACCCATACAGGGTCAACAACTACAAGGAGAAATTATGTTTGAAAACTGATCAGAACTAGTTATAGCATCATGAAACCAATACAGATGATAGTGTGATCTGCTTACTTTAAGGATGTTCTTGAAACAGGAGTTTAAAACTGTGTCATCTTCTCTCCTGCTGGAAGATATCAGAAGAGTTAGCCAACACCACATCATTAAACTGAATAACGAGACAGCTAAAGCGAAGTTATCTGTGTGGGCAGTCATTTTGGACTGCTCTGTTGATAGTACCATATGCTAGCTACAGTTGGCATTCTACAAGGAATTGCAAATGTTTACAGTTACTCTGAGGGAAAGATTCTTTGTGTTGTAGCGTTTGGCATGTGGAGAAGTTTGCCAAGAAAAGATGACATGAAAGCATATTTTATCAAGTCTATTTTTCTGTAGTATTCCTCCATATTTATAAGACTTTATATTTGGAATGATTTGGAGGCTGAAGATAAAATGTTTTCCCCATCCTTAGCCTTGCGTGTCATCTTCTGCCTTCCCACCATCTCTTAGTAATAGATCATTTTGAAATTTTCAACACTATAGGGAAGCAACTTCTTTGGAATTATGTTCAATTTGAGTTGCTTGTTCTCTTTCATGCTCTTTTCAGAATTTTTTAAATTACATTTTTTAGTCTTTTCTAAAATCAATCGCTATGTCAACAGGAGAGAATTTCTGCCCAAGAAAACATAAAATATACAATAATGATTAAATTAGGACTAGACACTGAACATCATTTCTATAAATTGTCAATTCTTTCCTTGAGGTCTTTGCTACAAACACTTCCCAGGAAAGTCTTGCCAAGAAAGTTGAAATTAAACTTTTTCTTTTTTTCTGGTTTGCTCATGATAATCTCAAAAATATTTCTGATTGTAATATAAATTATATGCTCATCCTAGTCATGACATGTATTTTTTTAATCACAATTGTCAGCCTTAGTAAAAGCCACAATTGTCAGTCATTTTATCTTTTCAAGAGGAAACTGTGTTGTATTGACGGTGGGGCCTAAGCACTCCATAAGGTCAGGCATCGTGATGAGATTCACAGAATGCAGCGCTGAGAGAAGACACTCCCAGTTCTATCTGCAACCACTTTCTTTGCTGACATTCAACATATAACTTATCTCTGGGCCTCAGTTTTCCTATCTATAACATTAAAAAAAGACACAAAAATTATTTTCTGTGTGCGGCTGAAACAGCATCTAACTGCCACCATTTCCATTCACTTTCGGTTGTGCAGAGTTCTGAAGAGGGGTCTGTCCATATTGGGCTGTTCCCCAGGCTCCCATGCATCTGTTGAAGCCATGAGATCTGTTCTTTCAAACACAGTGCGAGTGGAGTCTTTTTGTTTCATCTTAAGTCCAAAGTCATATAAAAGTAGATTTACTCCTCCACTGTCCCATGCTTTGGCTGAATGGCGAGGAGTCCTAGGCACTAAAGTACGCAGAACACAAATTGCAGGTGCCTGGGTTCCTGAGTGGCCATGGGCAAAGCGCCTTGCCCCTTACTCGGAGCTAGCTT
The DNA here is from genome assembly GCF_002776525.5 of Piliocolobus tephrosceles. Taxonomy (NCBI): domain Eukaryota; kingdom Metazoa; phylum Chordata; class Mammalia; order Primates; family Cercopithecidae; genus Piliocolobus; species Piliocolobus tephrosceles. Next base: position 40,887,526 of record NC_045441.1, read on the forward strand.
TCGGTTTTACGTAAGTAAGAAAAAACTCTCTATCATTCAGCTCCGGAGACTTCCAGGATTATTTATAACATCAGTCAATCAGCCACAGATTCCTTGCCATCTTTGATTCTAACTTCAGATTTTGGCACAGTAGTTATGGACGTTTTCATTCAAATTGCAATTCCTTCCAGTCAGAGAGGTCAGATGCTCAGGATACGGTTTTATTCTCTCTTTGGGAGGGAGTGTTTTATGGAGCTAAAGAAGCATGTGGCTCACAATAGTGGCTCTATCTAGGAGGAGTTTCAAGCCTTGTAAGGTTAGGAATAGTGTAAAGCAGGGAGCCTGACTCAGTAGCAATTGGAGATTAGACCCGATTTTGCTAAATAATGCATGGGCCAATAAACAAAGTTAAAAAACAGTAAGTTAAAAAAGAGTAGATTACTTCCTATGATCAGTTCATGTTTGAGTCTGTCAAAAATTTATATTAAAAGATGGACAAAGTTTAGGAATAAGAGAGAGAAGTTTATAGCATCCTAAACTCCATCCATTGGAAAAACAATCCGAAACAAGTGTCAATCTAAAAGTTCTTGCTATAAAAGTCACTATTAGAAATCCCTCTACTTGGTGGAATAGATTATGGAATTGTAAGGACAAAAGGATAAAGAGATGCAACACTTTATAGGCAAGGAAACACAGCCGGGAGTGCTGGCTCATGCCTGTAATCCCAGCACTTTAGGATTCCTGTAATCCCTGCACTTTAGGCAGGCAGATCACCTCAGGTCGGGAGTTCGTGACCAGCCTGACCAACATGGAGAAACTCTGTCTCTACTAAAAATGCAAAATTAACTAGGCATGGTAGCACATGCCTGTAATCCCAGATGCTCGGGGGGCTGAAGCAGGACAATAGCTTGAAACTGGGAGGCAGAGGTTGCAGTGAGCCGGGATCGCGCCATTGCCCTCCGACCTGGGCAACAAGAGTGAAATTCCATCTCAAAACAAAACAAAGAAACACCACATGCAAAAATGAGTCACAGGAATGGATTAATATCTATGCAACAAGAATCAGGAATGGGGAGAGTTAGAAATAAAACCCAAGAAACAAAAAACTAAAGCTCCTTTTCCTTAATTATGAAAAATTCTTAGACAAGTTTACTTAAGCAAGTATGGGGCACAGAAGATAGAATGAGAATCACCTTTTGAGACACAGAAATCAGAAGAAGGAAATGACTTAAGTACATATTTCTCAGGATTTAACCAATTCCATGTAGAAAAGCCATGCCAGAGATTGTTTATAGAATATCTCTTTGTCTCTCTCTCTCTGTCTCTCTCTGTCTCTATATGTGTGTGTGTGTATAGAGAGATTTAGATATTAGATTTAGATACACACACATATATACACATATATAGATTCTATAATCTATAGCATGACATTTCTATAAATAATATATATATTTGTGCATGTGTGTGTGACTATATACACGTTATATATATATGTATAAAATATAGCCTTCCTGTGTAAGATTTTAATGTAAATTTTTGTAAAATTTTATTTGTAGTATGGATGTGATAATTTTGTAGGGCATTTTTGTATTTTCATAATTCAAATTTAAAGAAGTGCTTCAAGTATTCATAGAACCTCCATAGCGATGTTCTGTGGAAACTGCAATAACTCTCTGACAACCAGTGTTGGAAGGTCAAGTGCAATCCTTAACAAATATTTGGAGTGTAGGACAGATACTGTCACAGTTGAGTACATCATTATGTTGTTGACCCTGTTCAAAATGCCTGTTTGATAATTTTTGTGGTGTATGTAGGGAGGGTTATACATGATACACACACACACACACACACACACATCTTTAATATAAAACCTACCTATTTAAACTAAAAGTAGTTTCAGGTGAAAAACTTAGAGTTTTTTTTTTGTTTGGAGAGAATTAAGTGAAAAATTATACTGTGAAATTATAGTTAATTAGAAAAATAGCATGGAAAGTACAATAATAACATATTCAATTACAATGTGTGATTAGTTGACAAAGCTTGAAGAATTCTAAATATAAAAGAAGCATTGCGCTCAGATGATTAGAATAAAAGTAAAACGAAACTTCTCAACCCTAGGGTGGAGATTTTACATATATATATATATTACATAAACTGTGATTATTATTTTAGTATTATAGAAAATTTGGCTATAAGCTTCCTATATATCAAAACATAAAAAGTTGTATGTGTTCTTAATGCCTGATATAAGAAAATGCTCTTAATTTATTCTCTGAAACTAGTCACTGAGACTAATTACCTAGATGACACTACCATATGGCCACTGAACAAGAAATTGGACAAACTTAAGAAGGGGCACAGAGGGGAGAGTCTTCAAGTATTAGTAACATATCTAACTTCCAAAAAATACTAAATATTTCTGATGCTATTGCTCACTGAAGAGGAGTTAATTAGATGAGATTGAACATCTAACCCGAGCAAAGGACAGCTTAAAATATGTTGAATGAATAGATAGAATGCAACTATTAATTTTCAACTTCTAGTGACATAGCTCATCAGTCACTGATACCATTTACTCTCCCTTGTGTATGTGTTGGCATGGGGTAAGGTATACTGTTTTATGATTTAATATTTTTAACTGGCAAAGGGAAAATAAAATAAAATGCCCCCCAAACCCCACACCACCATCATTACTGTCTCTACTCTCTGACAAAATGCCCTCTGCCCTGGTGAAGAATGAGGCAAAATCACAATCAATAATAATTCTTAGACAGTAGTAAATCTACCTGAAAAGTCACAAGCACAATTTTCAATGTGGTTAAACAAACAAGTTATGGAGTTGAGGCAGAGTCTTGCTCTGTCCCCGGGACTGGACTGCAGTGGCCGGATCTCAGCTCACTGCAAGCTCCGCCTCCTGGGTTTACGCCATTCTCCTGCCTCAGCCTCCCGAGTAGCTGAGACTACAGGCGCCCGCCACCTCGCCCAGCTAGTTTTTTTTGTATTTTTAGTAGAGACGGGGTTTCACCGTGTTAGCCAGGATGGTCTCGATCTCCTGACCTCGTGATCCGCCCGTCTCGGCCTCCCAAAGTGCTGGGATTACAGGCTTGAGCCACCGCGCCCGGCCACAAGCACAATTTTCAATGTGGTTAAACAAACAAGTTATGGAGCTA